>NW_024426663.1:30080421-30116771 GCF_017311325.1 Ursus maritimus | reverse complement strand
TCTCAAATAAACTAAATAAAAAATCTTAAAAAAAATGTTTGGTAGAATTCCACAGTGAAGCCATATGGGCCTGGGCTTTATGAATAGTTTTTTGATTACTAATTCAATCTTTTCATTTGTTTAGGTCTACTCAGATTATCTCTTTCTTCTTGAGTCAGTTTTGGTGGTTTGTATCTTTCTAGGAATTTGTCCATTTCATCCAAATTATCTAATGTGTTGGTATACAGTTATACCTAGTATTGCTTTATAGTCCTTTTTACTTCTGTAAAGTTGGTAATAATGTCTCCTCCTTTGTTTCTGATTCCTAGATGTGCACCTTATAGGAAATACCTGCATAAAATTTATTATCGGGGCTAGTGTCATGATGTCATCCACAATAGTGGTCCATTGATTCCCACAGTGTTTTTTCTGTAGGATCCAGTGGAGACCATGCTCTGAACTCTCAGTGTTATGAAAAGCTCTGCACCCCTGAACAAATAAGGACCTTTTAATCCTGTGGGAACTGTGGATCATGTAACAGACTGTTCCCTCGCTTCAGCTGCTAGGAAGAGACTAAGAGTCAACTACATGGGATGCCTGTTCTATTAATATTCTAGTGCTCCTGTAACAAATTGCCACAAACTAAGTGGTTTAAACAACAGGAATTCATTCTCTCACAGTTCTGAAGGTTGTAAGTCCAAAATCAAAGTGCCAGCAGGGTCATAGTCTGTCTAAAACCTGTAGGGAAAATCCTTCCTTGCCTATTCCTAGCTTCTGGTCGTGGCCAGCCATCCTTGGTTTCCAGCTGTATCACTCCAGTCTCTACCTTTGTTGTCACATGCCCTTCTCCTTGTATGTCTGTGTCTAAGTTTCCCTCTTCTTATAAAGGCACCAGTCATATTGGGGGCACCTGGCTGGCTCAGTTGGTGGAACGTGTGACTCTTGGTCTTGGGGTTGTGGGTTCGAGCCCCTCATTGGGTATAGAGATTACTTAAAATCTTAAAAAATAAAAATAAAAAATAGGGGTGGCTGGGTGGCTTGGTTGGTTAAGTGTCTGCTTTGGCTCAGGTCATGACCTGTTGGGCTCCCAGCTCAGTGGGGAATCTGCTTCTCCCTCTTCCTCTGCCCCTCCGCCCCACCCTTGCTCTCTCATGGGGGGGGGGGGTGGAGCGTGAGCTCTTTCTCTCTCTCTCTCTCTCAAATAAATAAATCAAATCTTAAAAAAAAATAAAGACACCAGTCATATTGGATTAAACACCACCCTAATGACCTTGTCTCAATTTGATTACCTTTGCAAACATCCTATTTCCACATAAGGTCACATTCACAGGTACCTGGGGTTAGGATGTCAACATCTTTTTTTGCAGGGAGGGGTACACTAGTCAACTCCTAACCCTTACCTACCAGTTCCATATGGTTAAGTTTTCTTTGTGCTGATCTTTTATTTTCCTTTTGTACTCATTCCCTGGTTTACTTAGTTGTTTCTTAATTGTATGCATCTTGGCAGAATCTGAAGGAAAGAGGGTGGGAAGGAAGGAAGAAAGGAGAGGAAGGGAGGGAGGAAGAAAAGTTTGCCAAGAAAAATCAAACCTGGGACTTGGGGAACAGAGTTGCAGGAATGGGCAATGGGGTGGGGAAGATTGGCTGGGAAAGTGTTCTCAGAATTACTCTTTTGTGGGGGGCAGGGATGGGAGCAGTGGTTAGCAGCTGCCTACAGCTTAGCCGACCTAGAGAAAAGTGGAAGGTAGTTTGAAGAGCTGAGGATTGGGATCAGGGTATGATCTAGCTACCTTTAAAAAATTTATTTATTTATTTACTTACTTAATTCCAGTATAGTTAACATACAGTGTTATATTTGTTTCAGGTGTACAGTATAGTGAGTCAACAATTCTATACATTACTCAGTGCTCATCGTGATAAGTACACTCTTTATCCCCATCACCTATTTCCCCCATCCCCACACCCACCTCCCCTTTGGTAACCATCAGTTTGTTTTCTATAGTTAAGAGTCTATTTTTTGGTTTGTCTCTTTTTTCCTTTGTTCATTTGTTTTGTTTCTTAAATTCCACATATGAGTGGAATCACCTGGTATTTGTCTTTCTCTGACTACCTTATTTCATTTAGCAGTGCTCCATCCATGTTGTTGCAAGTGACAAGATTTCGTTTGATCTAGCTACTTATAATACCCATATTAATAGACACAATATGGATCCAGGTTTTGTGGTGCTTGAAAGCTGATATAGTGTTCAGAATCCATGTATTCTAGTTATTGGAGACACAGTCCCATATATCGTTGACTTAATGCATGCAGTTTACCTTAGAGGACGGTGTCCTATCCTTACAGGATAGCATTCCCCAAATGGCATCTTAGCTGACAATTTGATAAACTGTTCTAATGGTGTATCAGGCTAGCTGCTTCTAGATGTAAAGATTTTATAGGATCAGCCAAAGCTACTGAATAAACCAACATTTCCTCTCTCATCTGTTCCGCCTCTTAATCCATTACAGTTGTGAATCTTTATCCTTCGGTTACAGCACACCAAGGGTTATCATCACTCCCTTACCAATAGGAGTGGGGTCTTTGTTACCACCGGAGGGCTAAATAATCCAGTTCTAAAATCCCATCCTGAGGTTTGGAGGTTCAGAGGTTCTAAGCTTCTACTTTCTGGAGCCACTCTGGTAGCTACTTTCTTAGCTGGGGCTCCCCCAAATGTAGGGACTGAGACAAGAGCTAAATGCAGTTGGTCTAAGAGGTGATCACAGGGAGCAGGGCTGGGGCAGCAGGGAGAGTAAGAAAGAAACGCATGGCAAAATGAAGAGGCTTGATTTGTTAACAATGAATGTGTCTTTCATATAATGTCTTCATTTTATATTTGTAATTATAATTGTTACAAGAGTTATTCCCATGTAGTGGACTATTTTTCAATCTTCACCTCTTGTCTTTTTCAGACCCAGCTTTCTCATTTTTTATCTTTGTCATTTTCTGTCATCTCATGTTAGAAAACATGTTAACATAGACTTTATGCTTATTTCATTGGATGGCTTTTTGCTTGAAGACTTAATGTAATTATTTAAACATATCTTTGAAGAAATAAAAAATAAAAAATCTTTGAAACTCTACATTTTCACTGTAGTTACATATAAATGCACATTTCTTTTTGCTTGAAACATAGTGAACTAAGCTTCCTCCATATCCTGGAGGAAGTTTTAAGCAAGAGCGTTAATAGTGAGATTTGTATTTTAAGAATACCGCTCTGGGGAAGTAGGGGGATCGTGTTTGAAGAAAATACACTAGAGACCAGTAGGCCAGTTGGACTGTTGCAATATTGCGGGTCAGAACTGAGATCTTTTTGAGATTCAGCCTGTTCAATGTGTAGCAGAAAGTAATAAACAATGGACGATGGGTTAGTAATAAGTAGCTCCACCGTGGTTTGTAGTTCCCCCATCCCTGGCACCTGTCACCTGCCTCGCTGTGCTGGAGGAGACTGAGCCGCTGCTCAGATAGCAACGCCCCCATGTACTCACCTCTAGAAAGTAGTGCTCCCCCGGGTGGCCTTTTCCGGGTCACCGGAGCGAGAGGAGAGCACTGATAGCAGCCCTTCCTATGGGAATTCTCAGGGAGGCGTTAGACATTGATTTCTAGTTCTCAGAACTCTTAGGAAGAGATTGTACAAGCGTCTACCTCAGCATTTCAGTACCTTCTCGGAACCTCAGTTCCCCATCCCGTATCCTGTCGCAGTTCGTGTGCACCCGTTCACCATGCGCTGCTCCGTGCCCGTGACTGTGGGAGGCTTGCAGGACCCACTGGCCACCATCTTACATTTTTCTTCTCTCAGAGTTGTCAAATTCCTCATGAAGGCCCACGGTACACTTCCTGGCCGCTTCACTTGGCCCCGCATTTGCAATTTCTGTTAACCTACAAACCACTGAATGGACAGTCAGACTCAAACCTGTATGCTGAGAGACGCACGAAGCAATGTTTATGCCTAAAGTAAGGACTCCTTGTTTTTTTACGGACACGTCTTAAAGGGGAGAGAGAACAGACAAGAGAAGACGAAGGGCTAGGAGGCAGTGATGCAGGCCTTCCTGTTCGTACCCAGAGTGCCTAGCGAGGGTTATGCTCAGAAAGTGATCTGCTGGGTGCTGCCCCTCCGGCCGCTTGCTCAACGTACTGGCAGGGCCGGGCTGGTGTTGCGGACTGCTTGCTTAAACAGCCATGGGGCTGGTGACAGTGAGCATCTGGAGGCTTATCTCACCACAGCTTCAGGGGGCCGTGTCCCCAGCTGTGGTCAGAGTTGACGGGACCTGACCCTGCTGTCAGACACGCAAGTTTCAGAAGTCCTTACCAACTCCTTTTGCCAAGGGAAAAAGACAAACTTGCACAAAAGAGCTGGTTTGGCTATTTTCTGAGATAATTATAAAGAATAACAAGAACAAGGAACCTTTGATTTTCTTTTGTGTCTCTTTTGCAATAGGAGGAAAGGAAACCATTGCATGTGTGTCTTGGGGATACAACCAGAAGCCCTCAAGCCTGCATCTGGTCCAGGCGCCATGGTAAGAGACTGCATGATGGCCTGGGAGCCAGGGGGATATTTGCCTAGGGTTTATCATCCTGTCCTCAGAGACACTGGATCAGAATGCTGTGGCCCATTGGCTTTGACTATGGCTGCTTGAGAAGATCCAGTCCCTGGATTTGTGAATGATTTCATTAATCCAGAACCTTCCTCTCTGCCCAGCGAAACTTCATTCTCATTCCTCCATTCACACACTCCTGTGAAGCTTTCTTAGACTCTACCAGCTTATAAGGATCTCTCTCACCTAGATTACTCCTGTCCTCCAGTTGGTATCTTGCATGTAAACGTTCACATTGTTTCTTAGAAGGTAGGCTTGCCTTCACAGCTCAACTACAGTTGACCTTGAACAACACAGGGGGTGGGGCTTCGACCACCCCCCTCGGACTTCTCCAAACCTGAACTACTAATAGCTTGCTGTAAACCAGAAGCCTCACCAATAACATAAACAGTCAACTGACACGTGTTTTGTATGTTATGTGTGTTATATACTATATTCTTTCAATAAAGTAAGCTAGAGAAAAAAACATTAAGATCACAAGGAAAAGAAGAGCATTTATGGTACTATACTGATAAAAAAAAAAAAATCCGCATAAAGATGGACCTGTGCAGTACCAACCGTGTTGTACAAGGGTCGGCTATGTAATGATCTCAGTGACAGGACCTGGGTCTCGTGTTTTATATATTCCTTTCATAAAGCCTAGCACAGTGCTGGACAAGTAGGAGGTTTCAGTAAGTACTTGGAGGAGTTGAAAATTCAAAGCGTATACTATACCACTTTTAGGAGATCCTCAGAGTAGTCAAGTTCATAAAGACAGAAAGTAAAAGGGTGGCTGCCAGGGACTGGGGTTGGGGGCGATGGAAATGACAGTTAATGTTTAATGGACATAGAGTTTCAGTTTAGGAAGTTGAAAAAGTTCTGGAGACAGATGGTGGGGACAGTGGCACAGCAGTGTGAGTGTATTAATGCCACTGAAGTGTATACTTTAAAAGGGTTAAAATGGAGGGGCTCAGTCAGTAAGTGTCTCCCTTCAGCCTGGGTCATGATCCCAGGGTCCTGGGATCGAGTCCTGCTTAGGGCTCTCTGCTCAGCAGGAAGTCTGCTTCTCGTTCTCCCTCCATCCCTCCCTCCCCTGCTTATGCTCTCTCTCTCTCCCTCTAAAATACATAAAGTCTTTATAAATAAGCAAATAAAAGGCTTAAATGGTAAGTTTTATGTATATTCACCGCAGTAGAAAAAAGTAGTTTCAAAAAGGCACATTCTGTAGAAATCTGAGGCTCTTCCTCAGTTCTGCCCTCAGCTGCCCTCCCTGGGGCCGTGTGTAGGATCAACGCTGTGTGTGAATGTAATTTCCAGTTTCATGGGCTTGGTGGGTCAGCTCTAGACACTGGGTTCAGCTTCCCACTTGCTATCTCCCATGTTTTGTTTTGTTTTTTAATGAGAACGTTTGTACCAGGCTTTTAGTTTAGATTTGTTTTTGTAATTCATGCGTACGCAAGAAAGGTTAGGAGGAGTCCAAATCTAGCCACGCAGTGTTACAGCTGCCCTCAGAGTAAGGGCAAAAGGGTAGTAGTGATGGTGTGAATGTTCTCAAGTTACTAAAGATCTCAGACTATTCAGCGTCCAGTTTTGTTTGGTTTGTGTCTCTGTAAAAGGGGGTTGATAATAGTAGCTTCCTTTCCCTATAGGGTTGTTGGGAGGATGACATGATAGGAATGGCCCGAAATGCCTCCCAGGGTACTTGAGGCAGAATATAAGCCAGAAAGTACGGCTACTTGTTTATAAATGGCAGCTAAGAATGCTTGGATTTTGTGATTTTAGCTTCGATCTGAGAAGAATGAAAGTAGATCACAGGTGCCCTCTAGACCAACAGTGCCTTGTCTACGGTGTGTGATCCCACATGTAGCCAAATCCCTGAAGGCACCCTTCTGATGCCTGGGGTGGGGGGGTCCCCACTCAGAAAGAAAGGCCTGAGGGCTCCTTCTCTGACTGACTTTCCCCTCTCAGCCAGAAAGAAACTTAGCTGCCAGCAGCTCCTGGGCTCTCGGGTCCCCGTTCGTGCTCTTTCTTTAGTGGAAGTGTGAAGAATCTTGAAACAGGACACGTTGAGACCCAGCTGGGCTGGCTTTCTCCCCTGTGTGGTCAGGGGGATGGGTTTGGCCACTCTTACTTGACTCAGAGTGGGGGAGAGAGTTTTCCCAGTGAAGAGGACTTCTGCCTCCTGAGAAAAAGGGGCGTTGGGCCAAGAAAAATGAGTTGTCCACCCCACACTGAGCTTCATGAAAGACAAAGAAAAATCAGTCCGGGGCCCCACCCTCAAGGATCTTATTCTTTAGTGACTAATGACCTATATGCCATGATAATCTGTTTTCAAAGAACCGTTGCAGTCTGTTTCTTCTTTTCAAAGGGAGTTGAATGCATTGATCTTAAGGGTTTTCAAGCAGGCATCTAAAATCATTTGACTTTGATTTAATATGGGGGACTTACCGAGTTGTGAAAATGAAACTGCTTCAGGAAAAATACTTGAAATAAACTCAAGGCCACATTAACATTTGATTTGCACTTCCAAACAGAAGCTGTTTTTATATTCCTATTTACTCTTATGATATACTGTATTTTTCCCCATGACTCAATAGGATGGGATATTTTTCTCCTTTCTTCAGATAGTTCTCAGTTTGAATGTGACACAGAGTTCCCATTTTCCCCATAAATTACATATTTATAGCACACAGGAATAGCCGGAATGCTGTGTGACTCTCAAAAGTACTACTGTATTTGAATTATAGAGAAAATGACTTAATACGATTCTGAACTTTGGGCCCTCTTGATGTAGCTGGAGCAGGGAGGAGAACAGGACTCCGTGTTCTGGGCCTGGGTCCTGTTTGTTCGGAACACTGTCCTCTGGGCCTGCCCCCAGCTGTGTGCACTTCGGGCAGGCTGACGAGGGGAAGGCCCGGCACAAGCAGTCGGAAGCAGAGCTAGCTCACAAGCAAAGGCACTGCGGTGGTGAAGAACACAGGCTTTGACATCATGCTGCTCGGGTTCAGCTCTGCCGTATACTAGCTCTGAAAGCTTGGAGTGGTTTCTTAGCTTCTCTGCTTCCTTTGCCTTTTCCTCTCTAAACTGGCCTAACAGAAGGAGTCCCGCTTACGGTTGTGACAAGAATTGACTATGCTAGCGTGTGGAAGACCCTCACCACAGTGTTCAGCCCAGCGTGAGTCATCAACGAACCACGACGGTTGTCCCCGAATGAGCTGTAAACAGGACAAGGTTATCTTCTATTCCTCACACCGTTCCTCCCCTTCCTCCTGAGACCAGCTGAGCTCCCTACTTGGGAGGAGATGCCCGTCATTCCCCTGGGAAAGCTAAGTGGGATCTGAGGGTGGAGGAGCACGGAGGGCCCTCAAGCCTGCATCTGGCCCAGACCCCGTGTTGGGGTTTACGTGGGGCTAGTTCTCTCCACCATGGTGAGAGACTACGTGATGGCCTGGGAGCCAGGGACGTATTTGCCTAGAGGGGCTTCAGGATAGTAGATGCCTCCCTTTGCAACTCTGTGCCTTAGGTGACAATGGGCAGCTAGTTGAGCATTTAGGAACTTGGTTTTTTTTATCGTTTTTGTTATTGTTTTTTAATGAATTTTACAGTACAACCTATGTACAATCAAACGCTCCCACTTAAAATGTATAGGTTGATGGGTTTTGAAAAACGTATGAAGCCTTGTAAGCACCGCCTAAATCCAGATACAGAATATTTCCATAATTCCCCCAAATTCTCTTATATCCTGTTCAGTAAACGTTCCTCTCTTCCTACTCCCAGGCAATCCCTAATTTGTTTTTTGTCACTATAGAAAAGTTTGCATTTTCCAGAATTTCGGATAAATGGAATGTAAAAGGCTTCTTTCATTTATCATAATGCTTTTTTTTTTTTTTAAAGATTTTACTTATTTATTTGACAGAGAGAAAGAGAGAACATACAAACAGGCAGAGGCAGAGGGAGAAGCAGGCTCCCCACTGAGCAGGGAGCCCAATGTGGGACTCGATCCCAGGACCCTGGGATCATGACCTGAGCCGAAGGCACTTGCTCAACCCGCTGAGCCACCCCGGCGCCCTTATCATAATGCTTTTGGGATCCACCTATGTGGCGATGTATCAGTGGGTTCTTTTTTAGTGTTGAGTTAGGTTTGTTTATCCGTCCCCTGTTGATGCTCATTTGGGTTGTTTCTGGTTTGGGGTTATTGTATGTATTTTGACAACACCAAGATCAAGAGTCCCATGCTCTTCCAACTGAGCCAGCCTGGCGTCCCTGTGTAGATAAATATTTTAATTTCTTTTGGATAAATACCTGAAGTGGAATTACTGAGTAATATGGTGAGTATATGTTTAAATTTGTGGGAAACGACCAAATGTTTTTGGAAGTAGCGGTCATGTTTTACACTCCTACCAGCAATGTGTGAGAGTTCCGGGGGCCCACATCCTCGCTGACACTTAATATTGTCTGTGTCTTTCATTTTGGTCATTCTAGTGGGTGTGAAATAGTACCTCATTTTTTTTTTTTTAATTTTGGTTTTAATTGGCACTTTCCTAATGGCAAATGATGTGGAGGTCTTCCCATGTGTTTATTGTTCATTAATATATCTTGTTTTGTGAAGTACATTTTCAAATATTTTGCCTATATTTAATTGGTTTCTGTCTTTATAGTTGAATTGTATTAGTTCATTATGTATTCTGCATACAAATTCTTTGTTAGATGTATGTATTGCAAATATTTCTCCTATTCTGTGGGATAAAATAGAGTGATCTGACTGATAGAACAAAATTTAAGGTGACATTCATCACATGGAATCCATGACCTGAATGAAAGGTTAGGAAAACTATAGGTTTCTAATGAGAAGGTCAAGTGTAATTAATTGTCCTCTGATGAGTAGATTTGCGTTGGGGTTTTGCACTTGCAACTTAATAGCTAATTACAAGGATTGCCTGTAAATAGTAAGTAATCTGCACCCCTAATTTCATGTTGGAGATGTCATAATTGCTATTTGTTGAAGGACAGCAAGGCAGATGAAATGAATACTAACCAAAACTTTCTAGGGTCACCCCAAAATGGTGCTCTGAGAGTTGGAGAATGGATCCCAGCTGTATACCACAGACTGAGATGGAATCAGTCGTTTCATATTCATGCTGTGTACCCCGTTGCCTTTGAATCATGGAGGCAGCAGAGACTGCCAGATGGCCTCTCGCTGTTTCCCTTTTACCAGGCCATAATGCATCCAGTTATTTCGGACAATACCATCTTGCTCTGTCCTTCCAACTCTATCTCCCATTTAGCTAATTCCTTTCAGTACTTAGGTAACAGACAGTTCCTATAATTAACCATATCAAGAACATTTGACAGGATTTGACATCCATGCATGACTTTTCCATCTTGGAACAGAAGGGAACTCCCTTAACCTAACAAAGGGCATATACAAAAAACTTACAGCTAACAGCAGACTGAGTGGTGCATGACTGAGTGCTTTTCCCCTTAATACTGAGAAAATCACTTTGGCTGCAGAATGCAGAATGGATTGTAGAGAGGTGGGCAAAAGTCAGGGATAGAATGCCATCTTGGAGATTACAGCAGTAGGTCGGGCAAAGCTGAAAGCCGAGACTTGGGTGGCAGCCGGAGAAGTGAGAGACGTTTGACAGGCAGAATAGGTGGTGCTCATTCACAGATTGGAAATGGGGGTTGAGGGAGCGTTACAAGGGTAACTCCTAGGTATTAGCTTGCTCACCTGGGTAGATGGTGCTGTCACTCATTGAGCAGGGAAATCTGGAAGGTGGGAAATGGCCATTTTCTTCTGCAGGGACCCTACCCTCTCTTCCATGGCCCCTCAAAGTCAATTAGAAGAGTGTGCTATCTGTGGAAGACATATGTATCCGGAAGGGGAGTGAGGTATTTTCAAGCATATGAAAATATATTGAAATACACAGGCCTCCTTGACTACACACGGACATTGAAGGAGAAACACAGGTCTTATGAACTAAATTGTTGCAAAGATACGCTGATTCTGAAATCCTGGAGAAGAAGTGAGAATGGTCTGTTTCAGGATGCTTCATAATAAAGCTCTTTACCGTACTATCTAATTTACATATCTCCACAGTCATGTGAGATAGGATTTTTCTGATACCTGCTTTCAGATGAGGAATAGGAGTCTCAGATTTATTGATTTGTCCAGTATTAATCGATGGTGAAAGGGGGTTTTAAACTTAAATCTTCAAATGGCCAGGGAGATAGTCATCGGCAAGAATTCAGGTCTGTACGGGCTGGGTCTTCTCTCGGAGGCTGCTTCCCTTTCTCCCACCCCGCTCAATCCTACTTACCCTTTAAGGCTCAGTTCAGATTGTTTGTCTTTCATAAATCTTTTTTGTTCATTCCTGCCTACTGATTTCTTCTATTAAAAATTTTAAAGCATATTTTATTTAACACAATATATCAAAATAGCATTTTAACATGTAATCAATATAAAAATTGAGGAAATTTACATTTCTTTCTGTACTCAGTTTCTGAAGTCCAGTGTACATTTCACACTTCCAGCACATCGCAGTTTGGACATATCCGTTCCTTTACCTACTGGCGTCGTCCTCCTCCATTGCCTCCTCTTTCGCTGTCACTGAGAAGATGGTACACTTTCTAGTTGTCACTCTCATGCCTTTCCCCCCAACCATCACCTGACACCCCAGCCCCTCTGTGCCACGTATTTCTAGAGCCTTCTGCGTGGCAGGGCCTAGCAGATGTCCACCGTGAGAGTCATTTTCCAAGCTGCTGTTAATTCCCACCCAAGCAGAGGTGCTTCCAGGTCCCATGTGAGGGGTGAAGCCTCTTCCTGCTCTGTGTTGGTGACTCTGTGACTATGACCCCCATAGACTCAGAACTGGGCAGTGTGGTCACAGCCTGCAGAGTCCAAAGGTGCACCCCCTCCTCTGGGGGCTAGGGTGGCAGGAGTGTAATGGTCCCCAAGCTGCCACCACCTGTGTCTGCCATCACCTGTATCTCTAGCTTCCTCAGAGCCCCTGGTAGCGATGCAGGTCTCTTGGGCATGGTTGGGAGTAGGGAGGCTTGCAGGTTTGATCGCTACCCCCTGCCCAGACCAGGTGAGGGGTGGGAGAAGCATCCTCTTCCATATTTGGACCTCCCCATAGAACTTGCTCTTTGTATCATTCTGTGTGATATGTGTGTGTTTACCCTACACCATTTCGTCCTATTATTTAAATATGCATCTGTTCATGTATAGATTCCTTATTTTTCAACCAATAGTTACTGAATGCATGTGCACAAGACACTATTCTGGATGGTCGTTCTGTATTTAGGTCTAGAAATCTCAGTAAAACTTTAGTATATTTTTTCTGCTGTTTGGGGCGGAATGCAAGCAGGAGGCAGGCTGAAGGAGAACGTGAGTGGAGGGGGGCTTGTTCTCAGCCTTGTTCTCTTGGGCCTGGATACTGGAGAGTCGTGGGGTACTTCAGGGTACTCTGGGTGCAGGGGAAAGGTGGCGTCCACCATGTGAAGGCCAACCTCGGTCTCCTGTGAAGCCCACGTGACGAATAGAAGAAGAATTTTGTTTTCTAAGCCATTTCTCTGCCTGTTTCTTAGACCAGTGTCCCTTGTGTGTGACCTTAGTGTGAATGACCATCTTAGTGATTCTAACAATGACAACAGAAAGTTAAAACGTAAAAGCTTTCTTTAATTGTGCAATCTATAGAAACCGATCTGCATTTGGTCAACACAGAATGCTCCCAGTCATAGGTGCATTTTTCTGGATACCCCCCCACATCATGTGGAAGCCCACCTAGTAAAAAAAGGGGTGAAGTTTCACCAGAACGGAGAAGCATCCCCTTAGCTGTTTTCACAGGAATGGGAATAAGATGGAGCCATATCCTCTTAGCTCTTCCGCTTTTTCTGATATCTTAGTCCGGATATCCCTAAAGTAAAGTCGAGACAAAGAATCATAAACAGGTAGTTTATTTGAGAAAGGATACTAGACACCAGGCGTGAGGAATGGGGGAGTGTAACAGGGAAGGTGGAAAAACCGATACAAGATTGCACTCTCAATACACAGGTGACCGATAAGCACATGAAAAAGTGCCCAATATCACTAGTCATTGGGGAAATTAAAATTAAACGATATACCTGCTGAATGTCTGCTAGAATGGATAATTACAAGACTGGTTTCAACAAATGTTGGCGAGTCTGCAGAACAGTTGCAGCTCTCATACATTGTTGGTACGAGTGTAAAATGGTGCAGCCGCTTAGAGAGGTCTGGCAGATTGTTATAAAATGAAACACACATCTCTGTGGCCCAGCAGTTCCTTTCCTAGATATTTACTCAGTGCAAATATCAAATACGCAGCTACAAACAGCCTTGTATGATGACGTTCATAGCAGCATTATTTATATTAGTAAACGACTAAGAACAGCATAGTTACAGAACGGATAGGCAAACTGCTATGTTCATGCTGTGGAGTACTGCTCAGCAGTAAAAAGGAAGACTATTGCTACAAGATATGGATAAATATTAAAATATGCTGGGTGAAAGAAGTCTCTATGTTTCCATTTACACAAAAGAGTATATATTTCCATCTGTATGAAGTTCTAGAACAGGCAGTCTACAATGAAGAAAAATCAAAACAGTGGTATATGTGTGTTTAAATGGGGATTGACAGAAAATGGGCATGAGGCAGTGCTCTATATCTTTAGAGGGTTTGGGTTACACAGGTGAATTTATTTTTCAAAAATTATTTAATGGTGTACTTAAGATTGTTGCATTTCTTTGAATGTAAATTTTGCCTTAAAAGAAAAAAGTCATAAAGAGATACTGAATTCTAGTCTGTGATATTCATGCTGAATTATTTAGAGGTGAACTATACTGTTGTCTGCAAATTACTTTGAAATGCGTTAAAAATAAAATTAATAGAGGGATAGATAAATGCATACACACGTAATGAAGAAAGAGTAAAATGTGAATGGTACAGTCTAGGTAATGAATACATGGGCTTGGCTGTGAAGTTCTTTCAACTTCTCTTTATGTTTGAAAATCTTCAACTTCATAAAGAGTAGGGTAAAAAAAATACAGGGTCAAGTTACATAAAGCTGAGCAAATGGTGTTCAAGCCCATTGGAATCTTCTGAGGAGTCTTAGGATATCTAGTCAGAACCTAGCTTGTGGGTGATGAAAGGGAAAGCATTTATCCATCATGTGAGTACTGGATGGCCTCTTGCAACCCCTTAGAGAATTCCCATTGTAGGTACACAGCATGGGCTAAGGTGGGATGCTTCAGATTACATCTGGGTGCAGCTGGTCAAAGCCTGTGCAGAACTGGTCACTTGCAGGATTGGCTGGAGTTAAGAGTCAGATAAGAGGATATAACGTGCTGCAGAAGGACTGTGTTAGTTACCTATTGCTGCAAATGGATTACCCCAAAGCGTAGTATCTTACAACAAACAATTATTATCCACAGTTTCTGTGGGTAAGGAATTCACGATCAGCTTAGCTGGGTAGTTCTGCCTCATTGCCTCCCATGATATTATATCCAGTTTTTAAAGCTAGGGCTGCATTGATCTGAAAACTTGATTTAGGGCTGAAAGAACCATTTCTAAGGTGCCTCACAATATGGCTGTTGGAAGGAGGCTTTGGTACCTCCACTCTGTCAGCCTCATAGTTCAGGGCGACTTGGTGTCCTTATGACATGGCACCTGGCTTCCTCCAGAGTGAGTGATGAAGTGGGGGGGGGAGGAAGGGGAGAGATAGTTGGGGGTGTGCGTGTGTGTGTGTGTAGGCGGGGGATAGGAGGGGACAGATGTGTGTTGCATGCCTTTTATTTAGTCTCAGAGGTCTAGAGACACACTGTCACTTCCTCCATGTTCTAGTCCTTATAAGTGAGTCACTAAATATAGTCCACACTTAAGGGGAAGTAGTTTTCACCTTTTGAAGGAAGGACCATCAAAGCATTTGAGGGCATACTTTTAAACTACAACAGGTTTTTTTTTTTTTTTTTAAAGATTTTATTTATTTATTCAACAGAGATAGAGACAGCCAGTGAGAGAGGGAACACAAGCAGGGGGAGTGGGAGAGGAAGAAGCAGGCTCATAGCAGAGGAGCCTGATGTGGGGCTCGATCCCATAACGCTGGGATCACGCCCTGAGCCGAAGGCAGACGCTTAACCGCTGCGCCACCCAGGCGCCCCTACAACAGGTTTTTAATAGAGTTCAACCTCTTATTTTTTAGATACTTTATGCTCTGTATTTAGTCCAGTCTGGCCAGAGTCTTCTTAGAGGTAGTGGCCAGACCCAGATGCTACAAAGATTCAATGCAGGAGGGTTAGTAGAAGAAGTTACCATCCTTGCTGCTGTAACAGGTCCCAAGTCTGTAATTTGTCATTTCCCTTTCCCACTATCTGCTCAGGTTTCCTTTGTCCTCAGTCAGTTCTTTGACCAATCTAGGTTGCTTTTCTTTTCTTTCTTTTTTTTTTTGTTAAAGATTTTATTCATTTATTCGACAGAGATAGAGACAGCCAGCGAGAGAGGGAACACAAGCAGGGGGAGTGGGAGAGGAAGAAGCAGGCTCATAGCAGAGGAGCCTGATGTGGGGCTCGATCCCACAACGCCGGGATCACCCCCTGAGCCGAAGGCAGACATTTAACCGCTGTGCCACCCAGGCGCCCCTAGGTTGCTTTTCTGATGGATGACTCAGACCTTCATCTCTGAGGGCTCTGAGGCTTTAGTTGTCTTTGTAAGGCCATGATTGCTGCAGTTGCCCATTTCATCATCCCCAGTCCCAGAATCATCAGTGTCCCGCTGACTCTTCTGTGTTCCAGGTATACTCTTCCCTGCACACACTATGTAGCAGCAGCCTAGCTCCTCGTGGTAATCAGAGCCAGTTACTCTTTCCAATAGGGTAACACCTTTCTTTGCTTGCTGCTCTAACTGCCATGAGGAGTCCAAAGTTAACAGATGGCAGTAATGTCCTCAAGTTCAGAGGAAGCCCAACCATTTCCCCTAGGGAAGTATTTTCCTACTCAAAGGAAGGACTGTTAATTCAACAGAATCCAACTATGGGGATAGGAAACACAAAATTTTATTTAGGTCATAAAGAGTGACGGGGAGAGGGGGGCCAATCTACTTCCACCTCACATTTCTTGGACCAGTGTTGCTAGAAATTGGCGAACATGGCACCCTATACCAGCTGTTGCTTTAGAACATATATACAGTATTCTGGAGGATGGTGTCCTAACAACAGGATGTTGTCCCTGAGCTGACACTTCAGCTAAGTTATTAAAATGACCTTCCAAGAACTTCTGCTTCCAGCCATGATGGAGAAAGCCAGTCTGGAATTACCTTTTGAACATAAGCAACTACAAAACTAAACAAAATGTAGGAAATCATTGTTTTCAAACATTGGACAAGAGCTAAACAAGATTGTGATCCCTGAGAAAATGAAAACAAATGGGGCAAGACCTACCATTATATAGACTTTCTGCTTGCGGGTAGTTCCAAGACTGTGTTTAAGAAAGAGGAAACCAGGGGGTGCCTAGGTGGCTCAGTTGATAAGCGTCTGCCTTCGGCTTTGGTCATGATCCCAGAGTCCTGGGATTGAGCCCCGCATTGGGCTCCCTGCTCAGCGGGAAGCCTGCTTCTCCCTCTCCCACTACCCCTGCTTGTGTTCCCTCTTTTGCTCTCTCTCTGCCAAATAAATAAATAAAATCTTAAAAAAAAGAGAAAGAAAGAAAGAAAGAAAGAAAGAAAGAAAGAAAGAAAGAAAGAAAGAGGAAACCATAGAGAGTTAAGTAGATAAGAGATTTGGTCAAGAAGATCAAGATAATTTATAGTAACTATAAGAAGACCAAGGCAGAATACCTGAGAGGAATGACTATGCAAAAAGAGCTCAAGCAATCTGTGTAGGAATCCCCTTTAGTCTTTGTCCGAATATCAGTCTATTCAGGAATACAGTGAAATTCCAGATGTCTCAGCAAGAACAACTTTTAAGGAAAGACCAGTTATGTGTCAGCTGTGAGACAAACAATAACCGGAGTTTACACAGGGCTGGAAACCATTTGAATTCCCTCCAGCCAGAGTAAAGAGACCTTGTTGAATACACATGAAATTCCATAGAAATCCTAGAAAGACACCACTTTGAAGTGGGGCTAAGTTGCACCTCAAGCAAATGCTATTCTAAACCATATTAGAAGAGCCTAAAACATACCTCAAAAGGATCAGACTAATCTTAAAGTAAAACTCTAAAAGAAAAAGTCCAATACTTATTAAAGATTTACAACAAAGTCTAGCACCCAACAATGGACAATTTGCAATAGCTAGAATTCAACATAAAATGAATAGACCTATGCAGACTCAGGAAAATATGAATGATAATCAAGAGAAAAATTAGTCACAAGATCCAGACTCAGACATAACAAAGACTATGGGATTAGCAGACAAGAATGTTAAGGCATCTATTAGAATTATGCTCCATATACTCAAAGATTAAGAAAGAACATGAAAATGATGAGACAAAAAATGGAAGATTTAAGAAGGATTCAACTCAAGCTTCTAGAGATAAAAATAAAATATCCAAAATTAGCACACTGGTTGGATATAATAATAAATTAGACACTATAGAAGAAAAGAGCAGTGAACATAATGACATAGAAAAAAAAACGATCCACATTGAAGTGCGGTGAGAAAAGAGTGAACAACAAAGCATCACTGAGGTATGGAATAATATCTAGTGGTCTACCATCTGTGCATTTGATTATCAGAAGGAAAGGAGACAAAAATGTCTAACTTTTCACGTCTATCAGGATGCCATTATTTTATTTTATTTTTTCAAATGGAAAATAGGCATTGGTGAGGACGTGGAAAAATTGGAACCTTGTGCTTTGCTGGTGGAAATGTAAAATGGTGCAGCTGCTGTGGAAAACAGTTTGGTGATTTCTCAAAAAGTTAAACAGAATTATCACATGATGTAGCAATTCCACTTTTAGTTGTATCCCCCAAAGAATTGAAGGCAGGGACTCAAAACAGTTGCTTGTATACCGATGTCCCTAGAAGCATTATTCACAAAAGCCAAAAGGTAGAAACAACCCAAATGTCAATCAGTAGGTGAATGGGTAACTGACGTGTAGTATATGTAAAATGGAGTAGTATTCATCTTTTTCTTTTTAAAAGATTTTATTTATTTATTTGACAGAGATAGAGACAGCCAGCGAGAGAGGGAACACAAGCAGGGGGAGTGGGAGAGGAAGAAGCAGGCTCATAGCGGAGGAGCCTGATGTGGGGCTCGATCCCATAACGCCAGGATCACGCCCTGAGCTGAAGGCAGATGCTTAACCGCTGTGCCACCCAGGTATTCATCTTTTTAAAGAAATGGAATTTTGAAACATGCTAAAATATGGATGAACCTTAAAAACATTATGCGAAGTGAAACAAACCAAATTTAAGGAGGAAATACTGTATGGGTCCACGAATCATATTAATGAGGTACTCAAAATAGGTATATTCTTAAGGACACAAAGTAGAGTAAAGGTTATCGGGCTGGAGGGAGAGAGAATGTGGAGTTATTGTTTAATGTGTTCAGAGTTTCAGTTTGGGATGAAAATTTTCTGGCGATGGATGGTGCTGATGGTGGTACAACAATGTGAATGGACTTAATGCCACTGAATGGGGCACTTAAAAATAGTTAAAATGGTAAATTTTATATGTGTATGTTTTAGCACAATACGTTTTTTAAAGTTACTCACCACCGTTCAAGAATAAGCTATGCTTTATTTGCCGGTATCAGTCATTCGATGATGATGACAGAAATCAGAGTTTGGTGGAATTCGTTATGTAAAGTGGCATCTGTGTGTGTTTCCTGAAAACCTTTGAAAACATAAGTGCTTGTAGAAATTGAAATTACATGTTACCTCTATTAATTGCTAATCAACACTTTTTGTATCTGTCCTAAGCGAATAATCAAAAAAAGGTTAGTCTAATATTTCCACTTGCCTGAGCTTTGTAAGTTCTTCTTCAGAGCTTTGGCAGGCAAATGTCAGCAATTTATTTATTGTAGGCCATTATTTTGTCCAAGCCTCAAGAAACCATCCTTTCAGTGCATTGCTCCAGGTGTTTTTGCCAGGTCAGCTGACATCAAGGAAGATTGCTCCACTGCCAGTGACTTCTCTGCTGTCCACTCACCGACCCTTGTCCAGCATCCTCAAGTTCCACTCTTATTAGCATCTCGAGGTTCCTGGCTGTATGCAATCGCCAGGGCCTTCATGTTCTTCAGTACACTATTTCCTGTGGGAGCAAGGATATATTTTCCTGCCTACTTGAGCCAAAGCTTGGCTCCGGTTATCCTGGAGATAGTGAGTGGAGGCGGGTTAGGGTCTTGATGAGGACAAGCATCACCTTCCAAGGCGAGATTCAGGTGCAGTCTTCTCAGGGTCTCCTAGCTAGGTGAGGATGTTCTCTTCTACCCAAGGGGAAGAAGACTGGTTCTGCTTGCTTACATTAAAATCAGTTTAGTGACTCAATATTCTCAGACTTGTATATCCTATCCCAGGCCTTAGGATCATCTTAGGATCCTAACTTTGAAATAGGAGACCTCATAAGGTTTTGCATTCTCTCTCTTTTTGACTTTGTCACCTTATGACTAGATCATTGGCTTAATGTTCAAGACAGTATTCCCTCCCTCTGTAGGAGATAAAGTTTTTAAACATTGCCATGGAGACCTAAAGCTCCTAGTGTGCCTGAATTGATTGTTGGCTAACCTGAATTCATCATTTTATTTTTTTAAGATTTCCAAAGCAGTTCACGAAAGCCAGTGAAGTCCCCATTCTTTATCATTATCGTTGCTTCCATACTGTTCAGGAGCACAGCTACCACAGCACCCGAAGCTTCTCCCTTCTACCTGTACTTCATCCCAGTTCACCACAAGGGAGAGCCAGTTGTGTTGCCACTGGATCTGCACTTACCACTAGCAATGGGGTCCTTCTTTCCGTCCACCTACAACATCCCATCCAAAGGGATCCTCACAAGTAGTAATTGCTCAATACTTTTGGATTGTGCAAGTGTCACTGCTGAGCAGCTTTCCACAGACATGACAGATCTTGTTGTCAGAGAAGCCCTGAAGCCAAGTCTAGAGGTCCACATCGTGGCCCGAGGTGCTGTCACATTACCCCTGTGTGGAGCTGGTCCAAGCCTATGTGGAGCTGATTGGCTGCAGCAGCGACTGGAGTAAATGGCAGGGCCAGGGTGAGAAAGGCTACTCAAGAGTTCTGGGACATTGGAGGCTCCGCCTCTAGCCGAGTGTCCATATACAAAACATTGTCAGGCCATTCTGAGCGTTTACTTGAGCCCGAGTAAACTGGAGGCCCATTCCTAGGTGTACGTGAGCAGAAGGAGGTCAAAGTCTATTTGCCTAATCAGTTTCCTGACTACTCTTTTATCTGGTGGTTCTGGTAGTAGGTTTGGTCTGAGTCTGAGGAATATGATCACAAAGCCATTCCTCAGTGGACTAAAGGACAAGCCAGGCTAGACATTCTCACGCCAACGTCCTTGCCTTCAGCCAGACATGAACCTCATGGCCTTCATTCACCAATATGGCTTTGAACACACTTTTCAGTGTCAGAACTCTTTCTGGTAGTTTATTTCTGTGCTTTGTTATTATAGAACCTAGTATATGATTTAATAGGTCCACAAAAAAAAAATACCAACATTTTCCCAATGAGTTTATTAATGCAGGTAACTTCTGGTTTAAAAAGTATCTTCAAGGGGCGCCTGGGCGGCTCAGTCAGTTAAGCGTCTGCCTTCGGCTCAGGCCCTGATCTCAGGGTCCTGGGATCGAGTCCCATCAGGCTCCCTGCTCAGCGGGGAGTCTTCTTCTCCCTCTCCCTCTGCCCGTCTCCTGTGCTCATGCTCATGCTCTGTCTCTCTCTCTCAAATAAATAAATAAAATCTTTAAAAAAAAAAAGCATCTTAAAAAAAAGGAAAAAGGACAGATTGAATTATTAGACTGTTATTGTTTGTTTTAGAAAGCTGTAATTGCTTGAGGATTTTTCAAAACATTTTACTAGGAAAATCTAAAATATACATAAAGTAGAAAGAATAGAATAACAAATCCCCATGTACCCACCAACCAGCCCTTAGGGATTTTTACCAAGACTCCAAAGAATCTAGAATTCTAGGCACCCTATGCAGGTAGCCAAGATGGCCGCTGCAGGAGAAGAATGTTTTCCCCGCCACAGCTCGAGTGAGTGATCGCATTGCCCGCCCTAGAGATGAATTTCTTCCCCTCTGGTGGATTTATTTGTTCAGGTTCTTTTTAACCAGAGTGGTCAAGGCCAGTGATGAGGAAGGGTCTAGCTGCCCACGGGAGGGAGCAGTGTCCTGTTTCTCAGTAATTCACTGTAAATTGGTGCCGATACTTGTCAGAGGTGGGGTTTTGTTTTGTTTTTGTTTTAGCTCTGTTCTTCTTCTTCTTCTGTTGGAATATCATTAGTTTTTCTTGGACTGTGGGCTATGGTCCATGACCTTCACACAGGCGCCAGAAGTACCGTCTGTAGTATTTCACAGTAAATGAATTGGTGTAACGTCACTGACCTTACTTCTACACTGTTTGACTCTTGTATTTGAATCGGTCTAAGCTGCTCACTGTTTTCCATCTTCGTTCAGGGAAACCAGAAAAAATTGCTTTGACATTGAATTTTTTTAGTGTGTTTTTCTAATGAAACTCCGTGATGGCCTTGATTGTGTTTTTCCACATCTCCTCCCATCTCACTCTGTTTTCACACTGAGGCACCGTTGTTTTTCACAGTCTGGAGCACAGAAAAAACATGGACTGTACTTACGCTTCTCAGAACCCATATGGATTTCTGGGTTTTATTTTGGGCACTGCATTTGGGAGGATAGATTGGCAAACTGGAGTGTGTCGGGGCAGAGCTAACAGGTTGGTCTGGGAGCAGTGTAGGATGAACAATTCCTCATGGAGAAAAGAAGAGTCAGGGCAGACGCAGCAGCTCTCTGCAAAAGCTGTACCGAAATCTAGCTGTGAACGGTGGGGACAGTTCAAGGGAGGCACAATTCAGCTATTATAAGATTAGATTAGAAGTGTCCAGCATTTACACTTGCTTGTGAATTCTCCTCCTTAGGAGTCAGCTAAATGTCAGATAACATCTCTCAGGAGTATGCCCGTAGAGGGGGTTCCCAATAATAACAGCACACCTGTGTACAGAGTACTTGTTTTGTGCCAAGTACTATTCTAAACACTTTTCCTATGTTACTAATTTAATCCTTGCACTGACCTTATGAGAGAGGTACTTCAGATCCATAGTAGTTTATCAGAAAGTCATAAGACCAGATGTGTTTCAAAAACCTTTGGATTTAAAAAGACACGTGGCACAGCTATCTTGTGTTAGCAACCTCGGGGGATTGTACCCCATAATTAAATAAATTAATATTTCTGTGGTGTGGCATATGAATTTTTAAAAAGTTTTTATTTACATTTGACTAGAGTTAACATACAGTGTAATATTGGTTTTAGGTGTATACTTCCACACACCACCCAGTGCTCATCACAACAAGTACCCTCCTTCATCCCCATCACCTGTTTAACCCATCCCCTCATCCCCCTCCCCTCTGGTAGCCATCACTTTATTCTCCAGAGTAAAGAGTCTGTTTCTTGGTTTGCCTCCCTCTCTCTCTCTTTTTCTCCCCCCTTTGCTTATTTGTTTTGTTTCTTAAATTACACATATGAGTGAAATCATATGATAATTGTCTTTCTCTGACTGACTTATTTTGCTTAGCATAATACTCTCTAGCTCCATCCATGTCATTGTAAATTGCAAGATTTCCTTCTTTTTTTGTGGCTGAATAATATTTTGTTGTGTATATGTACCACCTCTTCTTTATCATTGATCAGTCCGTGGACACTTGGGCTCTCTCCATGGTTTGGCTACTGTAGATAATGCTGCTATAAACCTTGGGGTGTATGTATTCCTTTGAATTAGCATTTTTGTATTCTTTGGGTAAATACCCAGTAGTGCAATTGCTGGGTCATAGGGTAGTTCTATTTTTAACTTTTTGAGGAACCTCCATACTGTTTTGCACAGTGGCTGCACCAGTTTGCATTCCCACCAACAGTGCAAGAGGGTTCCCCTTTCTCTGCATCCTCGCCAACTTCTGTTCTGTCTTGTGTTGTTGATTTTAGCTGTTCTGACAGGTGTGAGGTGATATCTCGTTGTACCTTTGATTTGTGTTTCCCTGATGTTGAGTGATGTTGAGCATCTTTTCATGTGTCTGTTGGAGGCATATGAATTTTTACCTTAAATGGAATAAATACTTTTACATGAATTGGGTTAGATTTTGCTTCCAAATTAGTTCAGATCAGCTCTATCCACCAAATAAGGTTTGAAGTAATTTTAGGGTTATGGATTCTGAATTGTATATAAGGGAATATGGACTCATTTTGCTATCCCTAGATTATAAATGAAGGAACTGAGGCATAGAAATTAGATAATTTGCTCAGAGTCATACAGCTTCTAGACAGAAGCCAAGTTCAACCATGCTCATTTTTCTTAAAATATTTTATGTTTAAGTAATCTCTACACCCAGCATGGGGCTCAAACCTGCAGCCCCGAGATCAAGAGTCACATATTCCACCAACTAAGCCAGCCAGGTGTCCCTCAATCATGCTCTTAACCACTATGTGTGTTGCCTCTCACCATATTCTTCCTCCCCTCATTGAGGAGTTGGGCTAAATCCCCATAACTATGTCTTTCAATTCCCGAGTCTTTGATTTCCTAATCTCAGGGTCATGAGTTCAAGCCCCATGTTGGGCTCCACACTGGACGTGAAGCCTACTTAAAAATTAAAAAAATAAAAAATAAAAATAAAAGGAGAAACATCTGGAAAAAAAGAGACCTCCACTTCCTACTCCAAGTATGTGTTATCTCACAGGAGGTGTTTTAGTGTAATTGCTTTCCCACCACTCGACAGAGCCAGCTGAAGATAGGTCATATGTCATTGTGGTTTGTCTTCGGTGACCTTTCCTTTTGTATCTTTTGCCACCACCTGTTACCCGGAACACCACCACGTGAAATCCTGATGGCTCAGGTTTGCCCCCTTTCCACCCATGTTCCAGGACTGATTTTTCCCAGGAAAGTAGCTGATGCCTCTTAACCTTTCTTTCATCATCTAGGGATACATTGTGAATTAATGGAAAGAAAATAAATTCAGACATTCAAATACCTGGATTTAAATCCAGATGTGGAAATCCGGACAAAGCTACTTACCCTTATTTATTAATTTGTAAAATGGGATACATAATACTTACCAGGGATTAATTCAGGTTTTATGAAGCCTGAACTCAATACTCTTGGGGGGGGAGCCCTTTTTAAAGAAAAGAATACAAAATTGTGAATATACATTAGGTGTATACAAAATGTGTATTTACTTAGAAATAATGCCCAAGCCTACATAAGGGGAAGTGTGATGCATTGGAAGTTGGAAAGAAACAGTCATCTTAACAAAAGGCCATTTTGGGGGGGTTATAATTTACAAAAACTTATGATGTGTGAGCATATTGCTAGTGACCTTTCCCAGAGGTAGGAAGCAGCTCATTCACTGAGAGGTCCTGAAGCTTATGGTTGATCAGTTTAATGGTAAATTTGCTTCTGTATCAACCTCATAGACTTGTGAGAATCAAATCACAAGACTAAATATCTGCAAACCTGTTTTGTAATCACTAAACATTGTGCATTGTTAATCATTATTTTGATGCCCAGAGCCAAGCATAAATGGTTATTCAATAAATGACAAAATGGATGAAATTTGCTCTCACCAAGTATTATACAGGCTTATTTTATTACCTTTCCCTAGGCCTTTAAAATACTTAGCAGAATAATATATGCACACATTTTTACAAAACAACCAAGTATTGAGAAAAGACTTGCAACGCAAAATAGCATTCCCAATTCCCACCCTTCATGTTTTCTAATTCCACTCTCCGGAGTCAATACATTTCTTCCATATTGCTAAATAATTTGTGTTATATTATTTACTCCTGATGAATCCATGTTGGATATTATCTAGTCACTTTCTATTGGGGTGGATAGGATTTCACTTTCTTTTTCCCATTCCTCCAATAGTACAATTTCTACGACTACCTTAACGTGAAGTAGTTTACAGCTGAACCATAGTGAACTATGATTATATTTTTCATGTACATTTCTGCACCATTTTTTGTTTGCTTAGTTTTTCATTGTACATATACTTGAGTTTTCCCATTCTGCACAATAGCATTTTATCTATATTTTTCATACCATTAAATTGCCCGCACTGCAGAGAGCCACAGAGCGTCCTTAAGGTCCGGAGTGCTCTTTCTCACCATGCAACCGTATAGAACGTCCACGTGCTGTCACACTGGCAATTTCCTTCATCTCTCTCCCATGTTAGATTCCCTTTCCTGTATTCCTCATCTTGCTCTTTCTTGGTTTTAGTCCCTCTTTTTGGCAGATCTTACTCTCTTATAGCTTCCTGAAGAAAGATATATGAGAGGTAATTAATTGACTGAGACTCTGAATGTCTTAAAATGTCTTTATTCTAGCCTTATAATTGACTAATTTAGATGAATATAGGCTTCTAGATTTAAATCATCTCACTCATAATTAGGAAGGCATTCTATTGTCTTCTAACTTTTGAAATTGCTCTGAGAAGTTTTGCCATTCTAATTCCCAATCCTTTGGATCTGACGACTTATCCTCTTTGGAGGTGATCTAAATTTCCACAATACCATGTGTGATAGATTAGATTATTGCTCAAAAGTATTCACTGTTCTCTGTCCTCCTCCCACTTGTATGGGATACACTTTGGTTCTAGGCCTTGCCATGTGACTGACTTTGGCTAATGGGATATTGCAGCTATGTTGCAAGCAGAGGTTGAAAAGCATTTATGTGGTTGAGCTTGCTGTCTCATGCTCTGCCATCAGAAGCAGCGGAACATGTTGATAACTAACCCACCGATTTGAGGAGAATGAATAATACAAAGAACAAAGCCAATTGGTTCTAAGCACGTTCAACCTAGATCAGCAGAGAGGCCAGCGGAGTCCAGCTGAGCTTTACCAACCCTCAGCTGATTCACAGATCAGCGATAATAAATTACATTTACTTTGAAGGCACCGAGTTTTTGGATGTTTGCCATGTAACATTTTGTGGCAATAGCTGTGTCAGAAATTGGTTCTAATTGGAATTAGGGATTGTTGTCTGTAGTGGGTTAGAGACACAAGAAGAACAAAACCTAAGGGACATAGGTTTGGGGACTGGGTAGTGGACATAAGAAGGCCAAATAGGCTGGAAAGAAAATGATGATGTGTGTTATGTGGCGACGAACTGCTTTATAAATATTTGGTAACTTTGAAGTTAGAATGTGCACCTAAAAATATTTGGATTTCTGCCGAGAGATCTCCAGACGAAGATATATATAGGAAAAGGTTTTATCCCTTTCTTTAGGTTGAAAGTGAGGACCAAATGCTCATTAAGTAGATTTGGAACAAATCTCCATCTTTCATCAGTTGCCTCACCCCAACTAGTACCTCAAAACCTGTGTTTTTCAGGGAATTTTGTACAGCACAAAACCCATTTGCTTCTTGGTGATTTCATTCTCTGCAGGTACAGGTCTTCTACCTTTCTCTTCTCTGCTAAGCCTGGAATCTTCCAGTTACTTTCTGTCTTCATATATTATGATTTGAGAACAGGAAGTGCCTCTTAGTTTCATCAATGCTGCATGTGTGTGTCTGTTTTCATCTTGTTGAGAGGGGAAAGGAGAATAAAATGTCTTTTCCTACCATCTTAAAACCGTAAGTCTTCGCTCTTTTCATGTTAAAAGATTAAATGCCTAGTTCATCACTAGCTTGTGTAGATTATCCCAGAGGGTCCTGGCCTAGGAGGACTGGGAGTCCAGCAGTGGAGGTGTCCATAGGTGCAGCTGGACTGCAAAAAGCAGGAAAATGAGCTGGGAAAGAGCACTTTTCCAAATGACCTGTTCAAAAATGGAATTGGGGGGGGGGTGCCTGGGTGGCTCAGTCAGTTAGGTGTCTGCCTTCAGCTCAGGTCATGGTCCCAGGATCCTGGGACTGAGCCCCACATCAGACTCCCTGTTTGGTGGGGAGCCTGCTTCTTCCTCTCCTTCTGCCTACCACTCCTCCTGCTTGTGCTCTCTCTCTCCCTGTCAAGTAAATAAATAAAATCTTTTAAAAAATGGAATGGGAATTGGTAATTGGGTTGAGAGTGGACTCAGTCATGTGGAAGAAGGAACAGATGTGAGATGCACTAGTATTGATGGGCTGGGCAAAGCAGAGTCAAAGTTGAAGCAGCTTATTTGCATTTCTGTCCAAGCTTTCCTAGTGGCCATGTCAGGCCTGCCTTGATGCCACTGCCCCAGGGAAGACTATTTTCTGGTTCTCAGTGTCTTAACACAAAGGAAGAAGCACAAGTGCTCACCACGTGCTTTCTGTGTACCCTGCAGAAAAGGACTTCTTACTGAAATTTCAAAAATTCACACTCGTGTTCTAGTTATGAGTTCGACTCTGTCCTCACACTTCGTGAATCTTGTCTACTTTGGGTGTTTTCCTCTGCAGGAGTAAAATAGGGTATGGGAGGTGTGGGGTCACATGGCTGGAGATTGATCGTCATTAAAGCTAAGAGGAGACTTCAAAGTCTGAAAAGTTCAAGGGGGGACACCAAATCTACAGATTAATAAGAGCAAAGGCACAGACATCCCAGAATCATCAAAAGTAGCAATGGTTGCCCAGGCAGTAGGAAAGGCTCCTGGCACTTCCCCAGCCCCTTAGACTCCCTGTGTTGATAGTGACCAAATTTTCAAAACCATAGATCTGAACATCTAACATGACAAGTACAAGGGCACTCCAGTCTGAATATTTGAAACAGGTACCATCCTGGGAAATTTGGAGCCTGGAGTGCCGTATCCCCAGCCCCTCTCATCCTGAAGCACCTCAATGATTTCTTGTCCCCACCGTTCCCTAACTCTTCATCTTCTGGTCCTGCCTTAATCCTAAATGGATTACATTGGTGATTTGCTAAGATTGGTGACACCTTATCTCTTGCCACTCAGTTTTTTGCCCAATAGCCTATATATTTTGACTAGAACAATTGTGTGAGGATTACTTGCCTGAGAAGGGTTTCCAGAACAGACGTAAATAGGCTAATCTCACTCTGAAATCTATTGTGATTTTAACAAGAGTTCCTTATTTCCTATGAGTGTATTGAAGACTCGAGTGTGAAGTTTATTTAGGAAAGACAAATTACTTTCTAGCTTCCACTTCTTGGCTGAGAGGAATAGTGGTGTATGGTTTAGGAAATCCCAAGTAGGAAAATCTTGTTGTTTTCTCCTTTTAATTGATCTGTACGTCCAATTTTTTTTACCTCCTTTTATTTCCCATAGTTCAGACCCATCTTTCCTATTTTTCACATCCATCAATCTACAAGACTATGTAAATATAATTTCTGTTGATTCTTATAAACATTAACCATTATCCAAAAAAAAAAAAAATCTTAGTACTGCAGTCCAAGCAAAGCAAATTTTAACACCGACCAAAGAGATTTTTTATTTAGTTCCTTTGAACTGAATTTGGAAGGCGAAGTGGTCATAGGTAAAACTAACAATTAGCTACCTCAACCTTGCAACAGAGCGAGGCAAAGAAACACCCGGTTATTAATGAAAGTGACTCCAACTCCCCTCTTAAAACCAGGTTGTTCCCAGTAAGTCAACATCTGTCGCAATGTGTGTAAAGGGGCAGAGCATGTATACAACAGCACATTTGAAAACCCAGCTGCAAAACATTAAATCAGAACACAGAGGCCTTCGATCGCTGCTAACTTGCCTTTGGCATGACAGCTGCCAAGTAAAACAGAGCGCTCTGCAGGGAGCTGAGCTGCATTCTCTTTGCCTTGATTTCTCAGTCAGCTAATGTGACTGAGGCCACTGCCCACTGACCACATCTGCCCATAACCTCTCAGCTGAGCCAAGCCCAAGTTGTTCTCCCTCAAAACTATGATTTAAATAAAGGGTTGTTTCAACTCCATAGAGTTATGATTTAAAGGATTGTTGCTTTAATCCACTCAGCTTTGGGGTGGTTCGTTATGCAGTAGATACTAATATAGTATACCCGTCCATTGAAGAATCCCTGTCTTTTGTGAGTTCTGAAAAAACTAATCATGATTCACGTATTACCTCTTTCCTTCCCATTTTCTATTCCCCCCTTCTGTAACTTTTTTTTTTTTTTTAAGAGAGAGAAAGAGAGTGCAAGCTGGGGCAGGTGAGGCAGAGGGAGGGAGAGAGAGAATCTTAGGCAGGCTCCATGCTCAGCACGGAGCCCAACATGGGGCTTGATCTCAAGGCCCTGAGATCATAACCTAAGCCAAAATCAAGAGTCAGACGCCTAAGTGACTGAGCCACCCAGGCACCCCTCACCCCTTCCGTAACTCTTATTGCGTATCCTTTTATCATTTGTGATTTTGTCCTTTGTGATTCTTAAAACTCTCATTCATTTTTTTCCATTTTTTCTCTCTGCCGCATTCTAAGTCATTTCCTTAGTACCAGTTTCCTTATTTTCTATTCAGGTATTAAATATCTTTAGTTTTGACTTTCAAAGACTCTAAGTTTCATTTGTAAAAGAACTGTTCGGTCCTTTTCTAAATCTACCTTTCTTTTTACATATTTTCCTATTTTTTATTGTATTTTCTATTCCCTTTTTAAAAAATCTTGTAAGTCATTTAAAATATACCTATTGTATCACCATCTGTAGATCTATTTTCTCTAACTTTGGGGGGGGATTAATTCTCCTGATCTGACCTAATTTTGTGATCCCACATTCAAGGTGCTTTCCTCCTGTGGTTTGTAATTTTTATTATGAGCTTGTAGGGTCAGAGTGGATATTTCCCCCTGTGAAGAACTGTGTTCCTTGGGTTGTTAGACTGTCCCTTGACTGTGTTTGTAAGTTTGCTCCTGCTCGGGTCCTAGAGATATCACCAGTTCTCAATCAGCTTTTATATTTTTTTCTCAGCTTGATATTTCTACCTCACAGTGAAAGTACAGAACTCTTGTCAGTATATGGCACAGGCTTGGTTTCATGTTTTTCTGGATGAACTTTTGTTTTCACCGGTAGCCTGAGGACATAGGAATTTGTCTGACCTTGATTTTGCCAATAGCCTAGGACTCAGGAACTCAGATTTTGGAGAGTGCTCAGTTCCAGTTGTCTTCCTTGCTCACACCAGACAACAACATATTGGCTTGCAAGGGTGTGAAAATCCCAGGAACTCTGGCCTAGGGCTGGCCCAAACCCTGAAGAGGCTATGGTGGTGTTAGTCCTTGCATACTGCCAGTCTCTGAGTTCCTTCTTCACTTCTGTAATCTGGAGAGTTCCTGTTCTCTCTCTCAATTATATATGCGTCATCTCAGTCCACTGAATTGCTGGATGTTCTCCCTTCACATTCTTGAGATATAATTTTATAATAATGAAAGGTAAAATTCACAACACAGATATAATATTTGGGAATCTGTACCTTCTGAATCACTATGTATCAAAATATACAAAGCAGTAATTTTTAGAAACGCAATAGCAATGGAGGTTTTTCAAATAATGTTTTAAAAATATTTATTCATTTTAGAGAGAGTGTGTGTATGGGGGAGGGGCAGAGGGAGAGGGAGAGAAAGAGAGAGAATCTCAAGTAGAAACTTCCTGCTAATCACAGAGCCTGACACAGGATTCACTCCCACGACCCCAAGATTATGACCTGAGCTGACATCAAGAGCCAGGACACTTAACCCATGAGCCACTCAGGTGCTCCTGTAATGGAGGCTTTAACATGCTCCATTGGAGACTTCACCAAATTAAGAAAGTAAAAATTAAGCACAGCAGAAGGATCCGAATGCTGCTATAAAAAACTTAGTTTTAATACATAAATATCAAACTTAATAACCCAGAAGCAGTGAATATATGCTTTCTTTTTTTCAGATTTTATTTATTTATTTGAGAGAGAGAGAGAGAGAGTGTGCAAGCAGGGCGGGGGAGGCAGAAGGAGAGGGAGAGAGAGAATCTCAAGCAGACTCCATGCTGACCATGGAGCCTAACATGGGGCTGGATCTCACGACCCTGAGCTGAAACCAACAGTTGGACGCTCAACTGCCTGAGCCACCCAGGCACCCCTGAATATACGCTTTCTGATGCTCACTTAACATTAAAACTCTCAAGAATTTCAGCAGCAATGGATACAGTTGAATTGCTCATGGCTTGTTGCTAAAGGCATTTGCCCCACCTGCTTCATGGAAGGTCATCCGCTTTGGATTCCTAGGGTGTCCAAGTCAGATTTAAACTCTGTTGGCCACTGGAGTGTCCTCTGAATCATCTTCAACTCTGCAGGATACCTCACAGAGCTGCTTTGGTATGTTGCAATCTGGAGACAGCATCATATCGAACTTTGGCTGTTTTTGTGCAGTCCGGAGATCCTTGAAGCAGGGCATTTGCCTTACCAACACCTGACTCATAGAAAACCTATCTGTACACTTGCCTGGTGGTCACTACCCAGTAATTGCTGCTGCCAGTACCATGAGATTTGTTTTGAAAACCTTGCAGTTTATTGAAATATTGCTTGTAATTATGAAAAATTGAAACAACTGAAATACCTATCAGAGAGGAAATGGGTAAATAAAATATGATATAGTCACATTATAATTGGATAGGAATGATCATAATACCATAGTATGTTGTGATATGAATTATAATATTCCATTATATTATATATGAATTATTATAATAGTCATTAGAAGGAATAGATTGTACCTAACCATAACATAGTATATCCATATATAAAATATCTCTATCTCTACATAATGTCAACTTGTAAGAAAAAAATTTGTGGAAAAAAATGTATGTGCTGTCATTTATGTAAATTTTAAAGCACAGAAATAATATATATTGTTCAAGAATACATATGTATGCATATGAAGTTATTACAAATGGACTGATTGGGATATATATACTAAATTCCTGATAGTTGCTTCTAGGGATTGGGGTGAAGAAATGGAGCTGTGGTCAGAGATTTCACTGTCATCCTTTTTATTTCATTTCTTTTCTGTAAACAACACTTGAGGCAAATATGATAAACAAAAAATGTCAGTTCTGACAGGGAAAATATATATGTGCATACAGATTAGCCTCTTTGCATTTTCCCTTTTCTTACAACTTTATTGAGGCATAATTGTTGTATAATAATCTATACATATTTAAAGTGTACAGTGTGATAAATTGACAGGTGTATATCCATGAAACCTTTACCACAATCAAGACAATGGACATTTCCATCGCCTCCAACACTTTTCTTATGCCCCTTTGTAATACATTTCTCCATTTTCCCTTGAATTTGAGTAACCATTGATTTGCTTTCTATCACTGTAGATTAGTTTGCTTTTTCTAGAATTTTATACCAATGGAATCCTACAGTATCTCCTTTTTTTTTTTTTTTTTTTTGGTCTGGTTGCTTTCACTAACTTTCTCCAAAGAATAGCAACTTCTCAAAAACAATTTTAAAAATCTTGTAACTGCTGAAAAACCATCTGGAACATATGATCTGTGATTCAGAAGTGGAGGGAGGAGGGAATCTGTGGAAAGCAGGTACCATTTGGAATAGACTTCCAAGTAGACAGAACAAGCAAACCTAATATAATGGCATCCATATTCATAAAAATCTTCCCTCATATGCTTGTAGTTTTTCATTTCCTGACCCTGCCTGAAAGTCCACAAATGAGAGTCTTGTGGAGAGCTAACGTACCCATTGAAAACCAGAGGCCTTATTGAGAACTCATTCATGGCAATTTGTTCAGTGAGATGCCTGTCATCCTTATACCTGCCTGAGTTCAGCTTCACTAGAAGAATGGGTTGCTTGTGTTGTGGGAAAGGGGAACCATGATGTAGAAAGCAGGGAGAATTGGGGGGTGTGGGGAGATCTAAGTGTGGCAGCACAGTAGGAGACTTTGGGTAACACTAGGCTACTGGGATAAGGACCCACAGAGGTGGGAGAAGGCCAGAAAAGAATGAGGGAAATACCCAAAGTTAAGAGTCTCCCAGTTAAAAATGCTGCCATGCAGGGGCCTCTGCTGAGAAACTAAAGAAGAAATTGCCATTCTATCTTTCCGTGTCTCTTATTCTTAACATCAGAGAATTCTTTTTCTGTAAATTCAGCCTGATATCATTATTGCTCTGTGAATTAAATTGGCTTTTGTTGGCTGGGCTGGGAGCCCAAGTACCAGATATAACATTGTTTCTGTGGAAAAATGTGGCCAGATATCTGATCTACAAAGAAAGTTTGGAAACATAAGCTATATATGCCAGCCAGGGACTCCTTAGGTATATAAATCTTAGTAACAATGAGCTATGTTATAATGGAAATATTTTCACAGATATAATTCTTCATCTATAGCCAATATCAGTCATTAAAACATACTGTTCAGTCCTGGGACCCATGAGTGGAGGATGTTACAGAGACATTGGAAAGGAGCCAGAGGAGACAAAGTAAATGATGAAAGGTTTTGAAAAACAGCCCTTCAGGGAAAAGTCTCCATTAGTTCAGAGAAGAGAGGTGTGAGTAGACTGAGTATCAGTCTTGAAACTATAAAGACACATTACATTACTTACACCAAGTCTTTTTTTCCTTCGGTGTCCCCACAGAGCAGTACAAGAAAAAATGAGTTTAAGTGACAACAGAAGGGATTTGGGCTGCTCGGATGTCCCCAGCCTGAGGATCAGAACCCATTCTCAGGTTGCCAAGCTTCAGTCTCACAGGGGAGTAGGTCATTCTTGGGGTTTTTTGAGCTCTCTGATCAGTGGCGGGCAGAGGTCACCCAGACCTGGTCGGCTGCCTTCCATTGTTTGCATACATTGTTATTTGGGAAACTGAGGGGTTCTGCGCAGCTTTAGAAGATGCGTCAGGACTACAAAGAGGGTAAAGTAAGCCACGTGTGAACTTGCCTCACATGGAAAAAATCCAGACAGGAGAAGTCTCAGCTTCCCGTCCATCATTTGCCAAAGCTTCTCCAAAGAACATAGAACCACAGTAGGAAGCACGTGTGGGGAGGGCTGTGGCAGCCCCCACCACAGGTGGGACAGGTGTGTCATGTCCCAGGGAGTGAATGCGGTCCCTACTGTCAGTGCGTTTTCCGGGGATGTTGACAAAGCAGAAATGCCTCTAGAGGGAAGTAACTGGAACAGAAACTGGAAACTGGGTCAAAGGAAGAGCAGTTGAAAGAACTAGCTCCACTGGCCGGGAGAAGATAAGCCTTTTAAAGGGGGTGGGGGGGGGGTGACAAGAAGTTGTTTCTAAATATTTGAAGTGCTGTCAGGCGGACGAGGGATTAGAATTGTGTTGTGCAGGTCCAGAAGCAAACGCAGAGCCAGTGAGTACAGGTTACACGGAGAGAGTGTCGGCTGAGAAGAAGCATTTTGTCGTCATTAGGGTCACTCCAAGCGGAGTGCAGCGCCTGGTGACTAGGGAGCGTTTGTGCAAAGGCTGGATGAATGCCTCACAAGAAGCTTGGTGGAAGAAATTCTGGAGCTTTTATTATTGCTTACGATGATGACGATGATGATGATGATGTCGTCGTCGTCGTCTCTCTAATCAAATGAAACTTCCTGGAGAGCGAGATGACCTAGCCTCAAGCATCTTTCTCCTGGTGCGCAGGAAAGGCGGGCTTTGCAGTCTGAGCCGCTAGAGGGAGTCGGGACAGCGGCTGCAGAGCTGCCCTCCGCACCCTGCGGCCCACCAGCGGCTGGTGTCGGGTTCCTGCTCAGGTCTCCTGCGTTTTGCTGCTTTCCGTGTCTCCTCCACGAATCTTTCTGGAAAGCTTACATCTGATTAAGTTCTTTAGTGTCCACAAGAGGCACAGTCGCTGCTATCTGGTACTTTGTTTTATGCTTAATTTATTAATTATATAAGTAGATTAAGCAGTACTTCTCTAAAAATTCAAATTCTCCTTATTATAGAACTAAAAAAATTAAATCTTATGAAGTTAACAAATACATTTTCCAGACATTTTAACATTGATTTCCAGACTAATTGAATTCTCCTAAAATCACGAATATCCCACATCTGAATCTCTTAAAGGCTACAAAGGCCTTAAAAAGCAGAAACACACACAAATGAAACATCACAAGAATTACAAAACTTACTATTATATTTAAACTTAAACTGTTGTGAAGTACTTAGATACTTAAATTTATTTCTCCTTTTTCACTATACTTATTCTTTTTTTAAAAAGATTTTATTAATTAATTAATTAATTAATTATCAGAGAGAGAGAGAGAGAGAGAGAGAGAGAGACAGAGCACAAGCAGAGGGAGCAGCAGGCAGAGGGAGAAGCGGCTCCCCGCTGAGCAAGGAGCCCGATGCAGGACTCAAACCCAGGAGCCAAAAGTAGACACTTAAGTGACTGAACCACCCAGGCATCCCTCTATACTTATTCTTTTTTTTTTAAAGATTTTATTTATTTAATCGACAGAGATAGAGACAGCCAGCGAGAGAGGGAACACAAGCAGGGGGAGTAGGAGAGGAAGAAGCAGGCTCATAGCGGAGGAGCCTGATGTGGGGCTCAATCCCATAACTCCGGGATCACGCCCTGAGCCGAAGGCAGACGCCTAACCGCTGTGCCACCGAGGCGCCCCCCCTCTATACTTATTCTTAAAAGTATTCTTGTCCTCTTCCAGAGGATAGGGTATCTTTTAAAAATACGTATCTTTACTTTCCTGATGACACAGTAATTTTCTCAAAATCAGAAGTGAACAATATCATTTCTGAGTAGCACAGGAAGGCACTGCTGGGTTTTGAAATTTCTTACAAACATACAAAATCTTTCCATGCAGTTAAAATTCTAATAGATCCAATCAATGACACTTATAAACACAAGGTTATATTTTGGTACTGAAAGTCCAGTGCTGCAGTAACAAACACTTTAAAACAGTGGGAGTGACTTTGGCACTGGTTAGAGTCTAGAAGAATTTTGAGGAGCAATGTAGAGAAAGCCCAAGTTGCCTTGAATAGACTGTCAGCAGAAACTCAAACTTGGAGGCTGTTGCCAGTGAGGGCTCAACAGGAAATAAGAAACATGTCATTGGAAACTGAAGGAAGAGGCTTTCTCTTTGGGTGTAACAGAAAGTGTAGCAAAATTGTCTCCTGCAATTATGGGAAAAGCAGAACAGGTATGTGATGAAGTGGGTCGTCTAGCAAAGATTCCCAAGTGCAATGTTGATGGTGCCACCTGGTCCTTCTTGCTACATGTAGTAAAATGCAAGGGGAGAGTGAAAAACTGAGGGAAGAACTATTAATCAGAAAGGAACCAGGACTTGAAGACTGAAAATTTTTAATCTCTCCAAATGGCAAAAGATGTTAAAATTAAGAAATGACTTTCAAGCTTGTGGCATAGAGAAAAGCCCTGGCCTAGAGAAAAAGCCAAGTAGTGATTATACAAGCTTTTGTTAAAACCTCAGGAAGATCAGAGGACCAGAATAGTAATCCTTCACAAAGGACCCTCTCCACAAATTAAGGGATGTGCCTCTTACTACTCTTCAAACAATAGGACCTTTCCACATCGGAGCTGTCCTTTAACCATCTCAGCATCCTGACTGTAGGTAAAGGAGGGCCTGTCTCAGAAAGAATGGTAAATGTTACTTTTGTGTAAAGGGAAATTGACAGGAGACCCACAGTGCATTTAAGAAATGCATTATGTCAG
>NW_024426663.1:29970778-30080411 GCF_017311325.1 Ursus maritimus | reverse complement strand
AAGCGGAGTGCAGCGCCTGGTGACTAGGGAGCGTTTGTGCAAAGGCTGGATGAATGCCTCACAAGAAGCTTGGTGGAAGAAATTCTGGAGCTTTTATTATTGCTTACGATGATGACGATGATGATGATGATGTCGTCGTCGTCGTCTCTCTAATCAAATGAAACTTCCTGGAGAGCGAGATGACCTAGCCTCAAGCATCTTTCTCCTGGTGCGCAGGAAAGGCGGGCTTTGCAGTCTGAGCCGCTAGAGGGAGTCGGGACAGCGGCTGCAGAGCTGCCCTCCGCACCCTGCGGCCCACCAGCGGCTGGTGTCGGGTTCCTGCTCAGGTCTCCTGCGTTTTGCTGCTTTCCGTGTCTCCTCCACGAATCTTTCTGGAAAGCTTACATCTGATTAAGTTCTTTAGTGTCCACAAGAGGCACAGTCGCTGCTATCTGGTACTTTGTTTTATGCTTAATTTATTAATTATATAAGTAGATTAAGCAGTACTTCTCTAAAAATTCAAATTCTCCTTATTATAGAACTAAAAAAATTAAATCTTATGAAGTTAACAAATACATTTTCCAGACATTTTAACATTGATTTCCAGACTAATTGAATTCTCCTAAAATCACGAATATCCCACATCTGAATCTCTTAAAGGCTACAAAGGCCTTAAAAAGCAGAAACACACACAAATGAAACATCACAAGAATTACAAAACTTACTATTATATTTAAACTTAAACTGTTGTGAAGTACTTAGATACTTAAATTTATTTCTCCTTTTTCACTATACTTATTCTTTTTTTAAAAAGATTTTATTAATTAATTAATTAATTAATTATCAGAGAGAGAGAGAGAGAGAGAGAGACAGAGCACAAGCAGAGGGAGCAGCAGGCAGAGGGAGAAGCGGCTCCCCGCTGAGCAAGGAGCCCGATGCAGGACTCAAACCCAGGAGCCAAAAGTAGACACTTAAGTGACTGAACCACCCAGGCATCCCTCTATACTTATTCTTTTTTTTTTAAAGATTTTATTTATTTAATCGACAGAGATAGAGACAGCCAGCGAGAGAGGGAACACAAGCAGGGGGAGTAGGAGAGGAAGAAGCAGGCTCATAGCGGAGGAGCCTGATGTGGGGCTCAATCCCATAACTCCGGGATCACGCCCTGAGCCGAAGGCAGACGCCTAACCGCTGTGCCACCGAGGCGCCCCCCCTCTATACTTATTCTTAAAAGTATTCTTGTCCTCTTCCAGAGGATAGGGTATCTTTTAAAAATACGTATCTTTACTTTCCTGATGACACAGTAATTTTCTCAAAATCAGAAGTGAACAATATCATTTCTGAGTAGCACAGGAAGGCACTGCTGGGTTTTGAAATTTCTTACAAACATACAAAATCTTTCCATGCAGTTAAAATTCTAATAGATCCAATCAATGACACTTATAAACACAAGGTTATATTTTGGTACTGAAAGTCCAGTGCTGCAGTAACAAACACTTTAAAACAGTGGGAGTGACTTTGGCACTGGTTAGAGTCTAGAAGAATTTTGAGGAGCAATGTAGAGAAAGCCCAAGTTGCCTTGAATAGACTGTCAGCAGAAACTCAAACTTGGAGGCTGTTGCCAGTGAGGGCTCAACAGGAAATAAGAAACATGTCATTGGAAACTGAAGGAAGAGGCTTTCTCTTTGGGTGTAACAGAAAGTGTAGCAAAATTGTCTCCTGCAATTATGGGAAAAGCAGAACAGGTATGTGATGAAGTGGGTCGTCTAGCAAAGATTCCCAAGTGCAATGTTGATGGTGCCACCTGGTCCTTCTTGCTACATGTAGTAAAATGCAAGGGGAGAGTGAAAAACTGAGGGAAGAACTATTAATCAGAAAGGAACCAGGACTTGAAGACTGAAAATTTTTAATCTCTCCAAATGGCAAAAGATGTTAAAATTAAGAAATGACTTTCAAGCTTGTGGCATAGAGAAAAGCCCTGGCCTAGAGAAAAAGCCAAGTAGTGATTATACAAGCTTTTGTTAAAACCTCAGGAAGATCAGAGGACCAGAATAGTAATCCTTCACAAAGGACCCTCTCCACAAATTAAGGGATGTGCCTCTTACTACTCTTCAAACAATAGGACCTTTCCACATCGGAGCTGTCCTTTAACCATCTCAGCATCCTGACTGTAGGTAAAGGAGGGCCTGTCTCAGAAAGAATGGTAAATGTTACTTTTGTGTAAAGGGAAATTGACAGGAGACCCACAGTGCATTTAAGAAATGCATTATGTCAGCAAAAGCACTGCCAACTTAAACTGAAAGGGACAGAAAGAATACAAAATCAAAGGAGGCTGTTAGATCTCCAAACTTCTGGCAGGAAGCAGGATGGTAAAACTACTGGGCTGCAAACATGTGCTACCTTTCATGAAAAAGGAAAGATGACTGAGAGCAGAACCAAGAGCTATTAACCAAGAGTAGATTATTCCCAGGCCCTGAAATCTAATCAAGGCGCTCTGGCAGGAGTTTGCTCGGCTGGATCTCAAGAACTACTTTGGACTGGTAACTCCCTAACTCCTTTCACCTTCCACTCCTCCCTCCCCTTGTAAATGGGATGGCTGTCACTATTTTACTGTATCTGTTCCTCCGTCGTATGTCGGGTGTGTTGGGAGCCAGATAGCTTGTCTTTAGTTTTCTAGATTGAGAGTAACTATGGCTAAGAGCCTCATCCATACCTGGGCCTGATTTAGATAATAAAATTCTAGACTTTAAGCAGATGTTGTAATGGTATGAGGTTCTTGAGGAATTTGGGAGGGAGTAATTATATATATGTTTTATGTGGGAGGAACACACATCACTGGGGACCAGAGGGTGGACTGTGATGGACAGACTCCAGGGTAGCCCTACATTTCCCACTTCCTGGTTTAAACCCTTGTGCGATCTCCCCTTGAGTGTTAATGGGACCTGTGACTTCCTTTTAACTAGTAGAATTTAGCAAACACGATGGAATGTATGTGATTATTTGCACATGACTATATTATCTAAGATTGTAATCCACCTTGCTAGAAGACCCCCTCTCGCTTGCTGACTTTGAAAGAGCAAGCTGCCACCTTTTGAGCGGCCACCTGGAGAGGCCCACAGTGCAAAGAGCTGAAGGCAGCCTCCAACTGATAGTCAGCAAGAAAATGAGGTTCTCAATCTGACGACTTGCAAGAAACTAAGTGCTCTAACAGCTACACGAACTTGGAAGCAGACCCGATCCCAGTCAAACCTTTGAAGTCTATGGGCAGGAAGGGAAGATCACAGGCAGGCTAGTATCTCGTGAACGTAAGGAATACTGTCCCACTGGGACAGATTAGAACTTGTCGTTGTTGCCTTTGACCTTGTCCACCTGGGTATCCTATAGAAGCCGGCGTCCTTCATCTAAACACATATCTAAACACGTGCACAGGAATGAGGAAAACTGGAAGGGAGTCCAAGGAAGTACAGTAGCTGCAAGCCCAGATGCTGCTTCCCGCCAGTGGGGTGAGTCAGCAGGTCAGCACCAGTGTGCGTCAGCTCCGCAAGGTCTTATACGGGTCCTGAAGTATAGCATCATATAAACTTAGGTAGTCTTGCAGATTTTTAGACTGTTAACAAAGTTAGCACGATTCTCTTACATATTGAACCTTAAAAGTCACAAGTGTAATTTGCACCTTCAGAAGTTCACCCTGGCTGCTGAGTGATGTCTTCTCTCGTGTGGTCGTACTATATTGTGTTTATCCCTTTGTCAGCTGACACATAATTTGGGTTGTTTCCAGTTTTTTGACTGTTATGAATAACGCTGCCCTAACTATTCACGTACAAGTCTTGGTGTGGACGTACGTTTTAATTTCTCGTGGTAGATTCCTAGGAGTGGAATTACTAGGTTGTATGGTAAGTGTATGTTTAACTTCTAAAGAAACTACCAAACTATTTTCCAAAGTATCTGTAACATTTCATATACCTATCAACAGTGTGTGAAGGTTCCAGTTCTTTTCCATCCTCATCAACCCTTGGTATCTTCTCTCTTTTATATCATAGCTCTTTCGGTATAGTAATCTCATTTGTGGTATTAATTTGCATTTCCCTAATGACTAATGATTTAAGTATCTTTCCATATGCTTGTTAGACGTTTATATACCTTCTTTAGTGAAATATCTATTCAAATCTTTTGCCCATTTAAAAATTGGGTTGTTGGGGCCCCTGGGTGACTCAGTCATTAAGCATCTACCTTCGGCTCCAGTCATGATCTCAGGGTCCTGGGATCCAGCCTCGCATCGAGCTCCCTGCTCTGCAGGGAGTCTGCTTCTCCCTCTTCCTCTGCCACCCCCCCCCTTGTGCTCTCTCTGTCAAATAAATACATAAAATCTTTTAAAAAATAAAAATTGGGTTGTTTGCCTTTGTGAGTTTAATTTCTTATTTTTTAAATTTCTTCTGTATATGGTCCTTAATAATATTCATGATTCTGTATATTTTCTCCTGGTCTGTAGCTTAGTGTGTGTGTGTGTGTGTGTGTGTGTGTGTGTGTGTTTATTTTACGATTTTATTTATTTATTTGAGAAACAGAGAGAGAGAGAAGGAACACAAACAGGGAGAGGGGGAGAGGGAGAAGTAGGCTTCCCACTGAGCGGGGAGCCTGATGTGGGACTCGATCCCAGGATCCTGGGATCATGACTTGAGCTGAAGGTGGACACTTAACTGACAGAGCCACTCAGGCGTCCCTACCCTCAGTCTGCTTTTAATGAAATATTATATCTTCTGTTCTACACTGGTCAAAACCTTTCTTGGATCATAGTATTTATTCATGGCCATCACATGTTCCTTGAGGAAAAAAATTAAAAAGATAAAAAAACTATCATTATAATCTCTACATCCAGGCACAACCTTTATGAACATGTGGGGTCGACTGTCCCAGACATTTTTGCTAGCGGCACTGTCAGCACAGATTATGATGTTTTGAGCCACATCCTTCACCCCCCAGATTTCAACATAGCTGTGGCACGAACAGTGCCATGTACTTTGCCAGTGTCCATACAAGATCACATCACAGTATCTCTTGCCTTGGCATTCTAGAAGTCTGGAAAGCCTGCTCAGCTACATGTAGGCACAACCCATAATTTCAAGTTTCAAGTTAACACCCCCTGGTTGGAGGCAGCCCTAAACCGACAAGAACAGGATGTCCTGGATATATGTCCCAATCTTCCCATCCAGCAGGGCAGAGAATGTGGGGAAATTCTAAGATGAGTTCTGCGTGGTTCCTTAGAGCCCCCTTTGGGCTTGAACCTGTTTGCCAAAGCTGTAACCCACTCATTTATTGACTTTTCTCCCTTTCTCCTTTCCTTCACTTGTGTTTCCTAAGATAACTTCCCTACAAAATTATCTGCACCCCAAATTATCTGCACCAATCTATTTCAGGGTCTGCTTTTGGAGAAAACCAAGGCAGGTATCATATTTGGTCCCTCGACAAACTGGGATATTTCCATGGAATGGCCATCAGGCAAGTGAGGGGGCTGGTAATGATATCATATAAAAATAATGAAAATAGCGAAAATAATGACGAAACTGTGAGAAGAGAAAGCTTACAGAAATAATCATAATCGTCTTTAGGTGCCTGGAAATCTTTCATGTGAAAGAGGACGTGCTGGCATTAAATGAGCACCTTCTAGCTATTACACAGTGTGCTAACACATGCGTTATCTTATTCCGTCCTTCCAAAAACCCAGGGACGTAATGACCATCTTCACTTTTTGAATGAGGAAACTGAGGCCCAGAGAGTTAAAGGAATTTGCCCAAGGTCCAAAATATTGGATTGTGCAAGTGCAGAGTTTCCTCTCCAAACCTGCCTGTCCCCAAGCTTGTGTCCTCCTGCTGTCATGTGTGTGTTGCCCTGAAGGGCAAGACTGGGACCAACAGGTAGAGATTCTAAGTCCGCAGAACTGTGTCTATATGAATGCAGAGCATGGCAGAGATTGTTTAGAAGTTCACCAATGCTATTTTTTCTTCCTGGATGCAGAGGAACACTTCATGTCCCAACTTCCTTTACAGTTCGATTGGGACCACGTGACAGGGTTCTAGCAAATGCGAATGTGCAGATGTGATATATCCGATAGTCTCTCAATTTCTCTCTTTCATTTTCTCTTTCTCTCTCTTAGCTGGCTGAAGGCAGAGAACCCAGTAGAGGATTCTGGGAAGGTCCTTAGGAATGGTAGAGCCACCAGATAGGAGGTCCCTGGATTCACAGGGCCTAGAGTAGAACAGAGCACTCCGTGTTGAGCACACTGGATTGGGACATGAGCAGTAAGTGAACATACATTGGATTAAGCCATTGAATTTGGGGATTATTATACAACTGGCGTTTCTTAAGAAGTCATGAGCTTCCTGTCTCAGGATGTGTGCAATCAGTGATTAAATGTTCAACTCTCAAGGCTGTTGTAAAAGAGATTTCTGGAAGAGTGGACCAGATGACCTACAAAAATAATAGTTCACATTTACTGAGATATTATAGATTGGGCATGTACATGTATTCTCACATTTAAATCTACAATATGCAATTTCACTTATATGTGGAATTTAAGAAACAAAGCAGAGGAGCATAGGGGAAGGGAGGGGAAAACAAAACAAGACGAAATCAGAGAGGGAGACAAACCATAATAGACTCTTAATCGTAGGAAACAAACTGAGGGTTGCTGGAAGGGAAGGGGTTGGGGGATGGGGTAACTGGATGATGGGCATGAAGGAGGGCATGTGATGTAATGAGCACTGGGTATTACGTACAACTGAATCACTGAACTCTACCTCTGAAACTAATAATATACTATATGTTAATTAAATGAATTTAAATAAATTTTTAAAAATCTACAATATGCTTTATCATACTCATTTTATTTTATTTTTTTAAAGATTTTATTTATTTATTTGATGGAGAGAGAGACAGCCAGTGAGAGAGGGAACACAAGCAGGGGCAGTGGGAGAGGAAGAAGCAGGCTCCCAGTGGAGGAACCTGATGCGGGGCTCGATCCCAGAACGCCGGGATCACGCCCTGAGCCGAAGGCAGACACTTAACGACTGAGCCACCCAGGCGCCCCCTATCATACTCATTTTATATATGAGGGAAGTAAGGCACAGGCACAGAGAAGTTAAATAACTTGCCCAAAGTCACACAGCTGGCAAGAGGTAGAACCGGAGTACCTCCTTTTTTTAATTAATTTTTTAATCTTAACTCCAGTTTAGTTAACATAGTGTTATACTAGTTTCAAGTGTTCAATATAGTGATTCAACAATTCTATATGTTACTCAGTGCTCATTACAGAGTGCCTACTCTTAACCACTATTTCTCACTGTCTCTGAAGCAGAAGTTATAGTTTGAAGCCTTGGAAACTGGATTGGTTTTGTCCACGCAAGGATTTTTATTTTGTTTTCATTTTAAAATATCAGCCTATGCTTAAAAATTGAAAGATTTTACATGAAAGTCGTGTTTTCCAGTTTCTCTTGGAAAGTCAGAAGATTTGACAAAACTGGCTGATAGACGATTATGGCAAGGAGCAGCTGGAGCTGAAGAGTGGTCCCTAAAATTTCCACCTAAAGCCAAGCTCTCTTCAAGTGTATAGCACAGCGTTGGGCATATGACAGGGACTCAACAAATATTTAGGAAATTAATGAGCAAAAGCAGAACCTGGATTCTCTTACCCTCTCCTTGTTTCTTCAACTCTCCTCCTTTTTTGTGACTGGGAACTGTTGACTATGAGACGCTAAGTGGTGACACACAAGACTAATGTCCCTTTTGTTCTAAGAGCCAGGACTCAGATTACAGGTACTTACAACTTACATTGTGCCTGACTTGGGCTCGTGTTGACATTCTCGATCAACTGAAAACGTTTGCTTCTATACAACGAGCGTTTGCTCTGAAGAACCAGCCAAAGGTGGGGGTGAATGGCCAGGCAGGTGCATTAGTTCTATCTCAGATTAGGTTGTGCACAATGGACTCTTTGTCAAGTCTTTGTAGAAGGGCGAGGACGGGCAGGCGTGCCCTGCTTCCTGCTTTGGAGACTCGCTCTTAACAGTGCTCAAGATAGACAGGCACAATTTTAATCTGCCTGGTTTAGAGTAGCCGCAGACCGCTGGACTTACATGGGAGTAAGCCTCAAACAGGAGAAGCTTTTCTCCCAGGGTTGTGAGCAAAGCTCATTTGGAGGAGTGCAGGTCTGGGGCATGGCCTGGATCAGCAGGCATGACGCACACAGCATAAGCTCCAGAAGCTCGCTGATCCCCTTAGCAGGGCCCCTGCCTGCACATCCCCACCCCCTTCCCTGTCCTGCCATCCCACTGGGGCAGTGCTGCCTCTCTCCAGAGGGCTGGTGTCTTGGCATCAAGGAGGGAAGGGTAGTGCCAAGACTCTTCCAGGTGGAAATCTCCTGTTTATTTGCCTGGAGGATAAAGGGGCCTCTCCATACGCCTTCGTTTGTGAGCTCCCTATTGTGTGAGCAAAGTGGATTGCTTCCAGTATCACTCTTCACGCACTTGATGTTGACTCCTAGGGGCATTGGCAAAGCTTGGAGGCATTTTTAGTGTTAACAACTGGTCTGTGTGTGGGGGGCTGGTGGCATTTAGTGGGCAGAGGCCAGGTATGCTGCTAAACACCCTACGAAGCATGCAAGACAGCCCCCACAACAAAGAATTTCCCATCCCAAATGACACTAGTGCCAAGGTTAAAAAACCCTGGCTTATTAAACGATGGCTTGTATTACATTTTTGAGCTTCAAAATTATAAAAAGCAATTTATGATTTTATACCCAGAAAAATCAAATAAGGCTTATTTTATTTTTTAAAGATTTGCTTTCTTTATTTTACAGAGAGAGAGTGAGAGAGATCACAAGCAAGGGGAACAAGCAGCAGGCAGAGGGAGAGGGTAAAGCAGGCTCCCTGAGGAGTGCAGAGCCCGACTCGGGGCTTGATCCCAGGACTCTGGGATCATGACCTGAGCCAAAGGCAGACGCTTAACAGACTGAGCCACACAGGTGCCCCCAATAAGGGTTATTTTAAATCTAGAGAAATATTTTGGGCTTCCCAAGTGTCACCTTCTTTCATTATTTATAATAACAATGTTGTCGTATAGCAGGTCCTCCGTATCTATGTATGCAATGAATGAATGTGTGGCATACTATAGTGGCAACCCTTACTGAATTTGTTATAAAGTCGTTGCTTCCTTCTTTAGGGCAATGTGCAGCTCTTTGGAGGGGAGAGAGACAGGTATTGGACAGTCTGTCTTTTCATTCATTCATTCATTCATTCATTCATTCGTTTTTCTGCTTCTGGTGTTAGCACATGGGCCCCGGACTCCAGCTACACGTTGTTTAATAAAATATTGTCAGATTTGTTAATTAGCTTGGGCCTCTCTCTTTTCCCAGCCCTGGTGCTGTTGTTTGGGTGGATTGACTTGGTGCATTTCCAATCCATCCGCATGAGACCCAGATTTGAAATTGATATGGATTGCCGCCATAAAGCAGTTTTTTACTGAGGAATATTTTGTAATTGAAAAATTATTACATATATCCCTTCCGCCAGAAGATCCCAAAGTTAAGAATTACATATTGTTCAAAACAGGAGGCCAAGTGGAATTTTGACAGATTTCTGATATTCCTTGGCACCCGCCAAAATTGGGAATGGCCCCCACGGTCTTTGCTTCTCTCATGTGGTCAATGGCTTCTTTATGGCATTATCACCACCTGAAATTTTATCAGATATTGTTTACTTGTTTTTTTTTAAGTTTATTTATTTTTTATTATGTGCATTTAGCCACCATACTTGTTTTTAATATCTCTTTCTTCTTACAGATGTGAGTTTTCTAAGGGCAAGGACCCTGGTCTTGCTTATTCATTGCTGTGTCCTCGGTGCCTAGAATGGTGCCTGGCATATGGAAGACATTTGATAAGTATATGTTGAATGAATGAATGGCAGAACAGAGAGGCCCAGAGACTCAGTGAGCCATCTTAGGTCATACAGAGCCCCATCAGGGGAACCAGTCGTGTAATGAGGTCTAGACTCTCTGATTCCTGTCCCTGCTCCCTTCACAGGTACACAGATACATGCCCTTCTCACACTGCAGAACTGCCCAAGGAGAGTCTGGAGCAAGAGCATGCAGCGTGGCGTCCTCCTGTCCTACATGGGAGTGGCCACCGTGGGGTTGTTTTGTGCTGTGACATAGAATGGCCAACCTGGTTTGCCTGGGACCAGGGAATTTCCTGGATGCAGGACTTTCCAAAAAGGGGTAAGTCCTAATGAAACTGGGATGAATTGGTCACCCTTTGGGATAAGAGCATTTAGTGAAAAACTCTGGTGCCGTACAGTGGGTACTTCCTCTGGGAAATGCTGTCAGGTGTCAGGGAATTGTGGACCCTTAGCGATGTAAGAGGGAGAGACTCCCGTGTCTGCACGAAGCCGTGAGGCATGGGAACTACCGCATGCTGGGGAGTAGGTGTCCTCTGCAGAAGGAGGTAGGAATGAGTGTTGACCTGTGGGAATACGAGCCCATTTGGCCGAATGGGTCAGTTTTTCAAGAGAAGCCTGAAGTAAGTGTGTGTGTGTGTGTGTGTGTGTGTGTGTGTGTGTGAGAGAGAGAGAGAGACACCTACTGATTTTTAAATGTTAGCAACTACTTTTGAATAATATAAATATTATGCAAGATAACAAAATGTAACTGCAGGCCAAGTTCCTCCCACAGGCCATGGATTGGCAGCTGCTGATATAGTCTGATATTTCATTTTACACAGAGGGAAACTGAGGCACAGTGACTACAGAGCTAGGAATGAAGGAGCCAGGCCTCTTAACAAAGAAGCTTTAATAACAAACCGATTTCTATAAACACTAATTATTTTGGTGGGGGATAGGTTGGGGAGGGGGGCTTGTAAAGGAAAAAATTAATTGAGCTCCTACTATGTTTCAGACAATTTCTTAATGATTTCAGTGTATAAAATCACACTAAATTTCTACAACAACCCTTTGAGGAGGTTACTTAATCTCTGTGCCTGTTTCCTTATGTGTAAAATAAGAATAACAGTAGGTAATTCTTGGCAAAGATGAAAGGGGTTAGTTGGTATGAAGTGCTTAGGACCAGATAGGAAGCATGTGTGGGCTCTCATTGCTGAGGTTGGCTTTGTCATCATCCTTATTTTACATGTGAAGAAACCGATTTTTTAGAGGTGACCTAACTTGCCCGTGGTTGTACAGCAGTAAGTCAGATTCAGGAATTGAACCCTGATTGTCTGACTGTCATTACAGGCTTCTTTTCCTCTATAACAAGGCTGGTGTTGTAAATGCAAGATAAGAAAAACAAAAACAAAAACAGCTCGTTTTTCTCCTGTGGTAATCACTGTCCAGATGACCAAGGTCAGAAGTTAAGTTCTGTGGTGTTTCTCTACGCTGTCAGCTGAGTATCATCTCCGATGATGGCAGAGAAAATGTTACACAGATCATAAAAATGGTAGACAATAAAAATAATTTCTCCTTGGGCATTCATTATGCAATCTGGGGAGCAGCTAATTTATCTTCCTAATTATGTTTTGCTTAAGCTGATTTTAAAATTAGTTTGTTTACCCTGAGCACACACTGATTAACAGCAGGGAGAGGTGGCCTAGAAACATCTTGGGTGGTGGAGGGATGGTATCTTGAGATTTGGGGGGAATTTCCATGGATGATTTTCATGTAGCGATGGGAAGGTAGAGGGTTGATATGTTGATGATGCTCTGAGTATAAATAATTATGGTAATTTGTTGTTGGGTGTATTTAAATATAAGGCTATGGTTTGCAGAGCCAGAGAGTTCAGTGGACCCCCAAGCTCCTTCTCGTGCTGGAAGTTCAGTCAAGGTAGGTAAATCAAGCAAGGAGATGGGAAAGAAGGGCTAGCTGGAGGTGACTCCAGGAGTTTCCTTTTAACGGATAATCCAACAAACAGTAAATGTCTGTTATGTACCATGCATTATGCCAGCAGCTAAGGATACCAAGATGAATAAGGCCATTGTCTTTCCCCTTGGAATTACACAATCTATTAAGGAAAACAGACTTATAAACACAGAAGTCACAACTTAGTAGATTAGGGCTGTAAAAAAGATGGGAGCAGAGTTAAGGGAGCAGAGGAGAGACAGTGACGATGTGCCTAAGGGAGTCAGGAAGGGGAGCAGCTCCATCCCTCACTCTTCCTTGGCTTTGCTCCGTTTTGAGGTTGGGAGTGGGGAACTCCTGCAGACCAGTGTCAGCTGGCTTCTGGCTGGTTCAGCCAATGAGAGGCAATGGTGACAGACTGGAGGATAGGAGAGAGGGAAAGTCAGACTATCTCTCTTTCCTTCTCTGCCTGGAGTGCTGTCTTCAAAATCTGCAAAGCCTCTGGGTCTCTGCCATAACTCCATCTCCTACGGGACAGGCCCACTGGGGCCCAGCTTCAGCAGGGTGATCACAGGCCCTGGGATCTGGTAACCTCTGTTTGTACCTCCAGCCTGGGAGTGGTAGCCGCTTCTTGCTGGTGCTAACCTCTGCTTTGCCTCACTGTCCCCCGGTTGGTGGCTCCGTTTTTCCATCACCTGGAAATCAGTCCCTTTTGGTTTCTGTATTTCTGGCTGGGCTCTGATGGATATGGAGGGCTTCCCAGGGGGGCTGATACTGGAGCTGGTTCTTAAAGGGAGAGAAAGGGTTCCGTAGATGGAGAGCCAGGGAAGTATTCCAAACACACTGGGAAGTGCGAGAAGCTTGAATATGGCATCCAAGAGGGACAGACCGCTCGGGCAGCGGAGAGCCTGTAAAGATGTTCAGAAAGGGCATCAGGTATTCAGGTATTTTTGAAAACTCATCTGACTAATTCTGCTCAGTAGATTGGTAAGGAAAAGAGCAGGGTGGACATGGAACCGAGTTAATTCTGACAGTGATTCAGGTCAGAAGCTGTCGAGGCTTGAACTGTAACAGCTTGCTGGGCAGACGTGGAGAGGAGAGGATGCATCCTGGATATTACATTCTCCATTAGGCCCAAGAAAGGAAATTCCTGTTTTCCTGCAATACCACAAGTGCCCAATATATATTTGTTGAATGAATTAATAATTTTCTAATGATTTATTTGTGCTATAAAACTTCAGGTGTGCCCTTCCTTCCTTGCATTTCTCCCACCTCATCCGGAACCCTCTGTGCCATGATAATATTTGACCTGTCCCATGCAGCCTGTTGGACAAGGTCTGTAGGTTTTTCCTTGCCCCTTTCAGGGGTTCATGCCACTCTAGAATAGCCCTCTCTTTCCTTAAAGTTCCTCCCCACTAGAGCCATTCAATCAGCAGGTATTTACGAATCACTTACATACTAATAGCTGACATTTACCGAGCACTTACAACGCCATCAGGAACTGGGCTAATCACTTGCCATGAGTTTGTCTCAGTCCTTCTAACAGCCCAGTGAAGTCGGTGCCACTTTTGCCCTCATTTTATAGAGAAGGAAGACACACAGAGGCTGAGTAACTTGTTAAGGTCACACAGCTAGTGACTAGCAGAACTGGAATTCATACCCAGGTATTTGGCTCTGGAGCCCAGGTTCTGAGCCACTGGGTTGTACTGCCTGGTACTGTGGGCTCTGTGCAGTTGGGGACCTAAAGACACATCAGACAGATCTGGGGGGAGGAAAGGTGTGAATATACACAGAGTAAACCTTGATGCTAAAAATAGATAGTAATTCAAGGCAACACAAGGAAAGCTGCCACAAACCAGAATGTGATTATTGCCAATATGATGGTAGGGATAATGAGAGAGAGATCATCCCTGGCTGGGGTAATCAGGAGATGCTTCAGGAAGGAGCTAGAATTTGTCTTGTGGTTTTCCTGCTATTTAAGGAGACATACTGAATTCCTTTGAAACAATGCAGGAACAACTTGAAGGTCACTAGTGGGCTGATGCAAACTGCAGTGTGAAATTAACGAGGGAAGAGGTTAGTATTGACTGGAAAAGGCATCTGGTTAATCTTCCAGCTCTGAGCACCTGTGGGTAGAATAGTATGAATAGCCCATGTGCGGAATACGTTTCACTAACTCCTCTGCCCAGTACCCCATAGCAGACTCATTTCATACACACACATTCCCAGGTTGAGACAGGCTTTTTCTATGACTCCAGTTTTCCCTTTAGACGTAGCCTCTCCCACTCTATTTTTCACACATCACCTGTGGCCACAGCAGGGAAGACAAATCCCACACACAAGACTTAAGTTGATTCACCTGATGTCTCATTCCTTCGGCAACACGGAGAAATGGCCTCAAAGCAGGAGGAAGCTGGAGAGTCTGAGCACGGAGGTAAAAGAATGCCTGCTTGTCCCCAGAATAAAATCTCTATCTTTTTAGCCCGGTCATCCTTCCTTCCCTTGGGAACTCCTCTCCTACCCTGTTTGATCTAAATGAGACTCAGTCAAATACGCTATCCTCTACGACAGCTATAACCCAGATGGCCAACCAGATGACTCTGTCCTCCTGGCCATGGTGACTAGGCCAAGCCTGGTGACAGGTGGGCCCCTTGTCCTCGAGCCTGCTAGCCTTGAGCTACAGGAGAGGGCCATTCACAGTGGCAGGACGCCGTGGGAGCCATCACTCGTGTGAACCAGGGGCCCACCTATGATTTGAAGAGTCAGTTCCCTCTGGTCCCTTAATGGGTACACATTCAGAGAGTGTTAGCTGATAATTATTTTGGGGTCTGCACAGTGTTTATTCTGGGCTATTTCAATTAAGGTTATATTTTAATTCCTGGGACAGAAATACGTAACAGAGGTGTAAACCTAAGGATCTTTGCACTAGCGGTGATTTGAAGAAGCAAAATAGGCATGTGCCCCTATAGTTCCTACAGCTAGACATTCTGTTAAAGCAAAAAGACTTTGGCTGTATACAGACAGTTTTTCTTCCAGTAATATTGTACCAGTTTATACCCCATTAGGGATCTGAAAATATCTTTTTCTTCCTGCCCTTAGCAAAACTAAGTATTTAATATTTTTTAAAAATGTCAATTAGATAATAAATTATCTTCCTTCCTTCCTTCCTTCCTTCCTTCCTTCCTTCCTTCCTTCCTTCCTTCCAAGATTTTATTTATTTATTTTGACAGAGAACAAACAGGGGGAGCGACAGAGGGAGAGCAAGAAGCAGACTCCCCGCTGACAGGGAGCCCAAAGCAGGGCTTGATCCCAGGACCCTAGGATCATGACCTGAACCAAAGGCAGTCGCTTAATCAACTGAGCCACCCAGGTGCCCCTATTGTTGTTTTTCTAATTTATGTTTGCTTGATTTCCAAAGAGTTGGAGTCTTTTTCATATCTACTGTCCATTTATATTTCTCCTTTCATGAATTACTCCTTTAGGTCTTTTTGCAATTTTCTATTGGGATGTTCATTTTTTCTTATTTCCTATCATTCTCATTTTTTCATGTTCATTTCTTGATTTTTAAGAGTTCTTTATGTATGAGGGCCTCACAAGTTTATCTGTCTTAGATGTTGCAAATAGTCTCAGTTTGTCATTTTCCTTGATATTTACCATGGATTCTTTTTTCTGTAATTGCAATATAATTTATATACAACAAAATGCATCTACTTTAAGTGTGCAATATAATGTTTTGATAAATGTATATACCCATGTATCCATGACCACAATCAAATTATAGAACATTTCTGTCACCCCAAAAAGTTCCCTTGTGCCATTTTACATAGATCTAATTTCTATCACTTTAGATTAATTTTTCCTATTCTAGAACTTCATATAAATGGAACCATCCAAAGTATACTTTTTCCACAAAACATGTTTCTGAAATTCATCCATGCTGTTGTGTTCTCAAAATAAATGAATAAGAAAATGATACGATAACTCATAGATGTGAGAAAATATTTTTAATACATATTTCTGACAAAGGACTAGTATTGTGGATGCTTTTGATATGCAAAAATTTTAAATTTTTAAGACGTCAGATGTATCTGTCTTTTCTTTATGCTGATGACTTTAGTGTTATTTTTAGAAAGACATTATTATCCCCAACATTAGACAACTATTCATTTATAATTTTCTGGCATTTTTATAATATTAAAATTTTAATCCAAAATTAAAATAAAATCAGAATTTTCATTCTATCTGAATTACTTTTAAAAGATATTAGCAAATTGTGGGGCATCTTGGTGGCTCAGTCAATTAAATGTCTGACTTTTGATTTTGGCTCAGATCGTGACTTCAGGGTCCTACGTCAAGATTGAGCCCTATGTCAAGCTCCACACTGGTCATGGAGCCCGCTTATGATTCTCTCTCCCTCTCCCACTCCACCTCCCCATCTGCTCGCTCTCTATCTCTAAAAAAAAAAAAAAAAAAAAACAAATTATCTCAATACCATTTATTGATATTCTATCCTCCCCCTCCCCTTATTTAGGATGCCATGTTTATTGAATATTAAGATATTTAAAGACACGTGAGTCAGTTCTGGTCTTTTTATTCTATTTTCCAGTCATGGGAACAGTTTTATTAGTGGTAATATTTTTTCTGTCTCGTGCCCTGTGAATACTGACTTCTCTTCTCCTCTCTTTCCCCTCCCCCCTTTCCTTTTCTGTTTCTCTCTCTTTTCCTCAATGATATGTTGAAATATGATTATGTTCTCCAAGGCAGACACCTTTCTCCATCAAATCATCTTGATGTTTGGGTTTAGTGATAATATTCTTTTTTCCCCTTCTTTCCTCCCAGTTTTACTGAGGAATAATTGACAAATATAAGTATATATACTTAAAATGTAAAATGTGATGGTTTGATATACATATATATTGTGTAATGATCATCAAGATCAAGATAATTAGTACATCTATCGCCTATGAAATATTCTTGATTTTAATATTGAAGTCATGTTTTCTTGGTGAGAGTGATGCAAAACAGGAGTATTGAAGTTCTTGAGAAGCTCGCTCATTACTAACCAATAATTCAGTGGCTTTGAATTTACCAGTGTAAGAAAATCAGCCACTCTTTCAAATCACAGAGGTAAATTGCCTTTCCCAGGGTACAAGTCTACAGGTGGCCTCCCAAAGAATTATTAACCATTCACAGTAGTTCTTACTTGCACAAAGACTTGATCCCAAAGTTGCCTTAATCAGACCTAAAGACTAAATCTGCTTGGCTTCAAATTAAGAAGACAGGTGAAAAGGGAGTGTTCCTCTTATTCATGGGAAAGTTACAGGAAATTGATTTCTGTGTTACTTTTCGAAGTAGCCGTTTGTCATTGATTTTAACCAGGGGGCAGGCATGTAAATAAAAACCAAAAGAAGACCAAACAGCGTATCTTCTGAACTCAATTTCGTGGTAGGATTAAGGATTAGGAGTAAGATTATGTGGACCCTAAGGAAGCACAGCAATTTAGGAGAGGGAGTTGGAGGAATGGCCGGCATAGCAATCCCTCCCCTCTCTCTGAAGTCCCTTCTACATTTTCTTTTGTCTTTGGGAGGTTTTGGTTTGGTTTGCTTAAGGATGGAATTCTGATATAGGATGTTCATATGGCTCATTTGAAGTAACAGACAAGAACACTTCACAAAGGCTGACATGCTTTATAAATTTAAGGTGTTATTATTGTGCTTTTGAAAGGAAGTCTGGGAAAAGGTGATTATCTGCTAAAAACTGTATGTTGATAGTGGGAATTTTTTTTTAAAAGTCTTCATTTCTCCTTGAATCACCGCCATTAACAGTTTGGTACAAAGTTTTCCAGTCACAGTTTGTAAAACAAAACCTCTCACTTACAAGGATATAATAAGGAGTTTCTTTTCCCCGGTTCTTTGGGTCTGGCCCAAGGACTGGGTAAGCAGCTGTTTTGCAAAAACTGGCCTCTCTCCTTTCCCCCCTTCGCAGACTCTGCCCAATTGGCCAGCAAATTAATAAGGCTTAATGTCATTCAGTCTTTTAGCCAGGAATTAATAAACCATAGTGTCATAAAAAATTGTTCAGATGTTGACAGTACATGGCTTCACACTTTAAGACCCCCATATTCTGTTTTAGTCGTAGGGCGTTTTCGCCACTTACTGCTTCCCCCACTGATTGTGTGGCGGCCTTGCAATGCCACGGCCTTGTGGTCTTCTTCTTTGTACTCTGGTGTCATCTGTTAAGGACACTGAAGGTCAACCCCTAATCTCATTTTCTAGTAAATAAATGGTTTGCATGGCCAAGATGAATCTCTAAATAGCTCAATGCCATGGAATCAGGTGGAAAGCTGACATGAGAGTCCTTGGAGGAGGAAGAGAGAATAGCACATGGACTGACGTGGTTGACTTCAGGTTAAAATAACTGTGTGTTGTGTTTCTGATCTTTGTAAACTATGGGATTTCCAAATCCACTTGGCACTGTGAGACCTAATCCCAGCCATTTCACAGACTAGTGGTGGGCAATGCTAAGTTAGGTGTCTTGGGCCTCTTTTGTTCTTAATGAGAACAGGGATGTGTGTGTTGCTTCCATCTCATGTTATTCTAAAAGCTATGTATAATAATCAGTGTGATGGGGCTCTGCAGAGTGCAAAACACTGTGTATTCTTTTAAGAGTGATACTTTTTGACCCCATTCACTCTGGGGGTAAACAAAGCTGAGTGCCTTGAAAATCAGAGGTCAGAGCTATAGGTTTACTTATAAAAGCTCCAGTTCCAGTATGCATCCGCAAAAAAAAAAAAAAAAAAAAAAATTGTCTACAGTGGCGAACTAAGGAGAACCACTCACCTCCCAGTTTTGAAGTCAACCTATGGGACCGAATGACAGGAGATTGTATGCACAGTAACCTTTTTTTTTTCTTTTTTTTTTAAGATTTATTCAGTTACCGGAGAGAGAGAGAGAGCACAAACAGGGGAGCGGCAGGCAGAGGGAGAAGCAGGCTCCCCACTGAGCAAGGAGCCCGATGCGGGACTCAATCCCAGGACCCTGGAATCATGACCTGAGCCAAAGGCAGGCATTTAACCAACTGAGCCACCCAGCCATCCCAGCACAGTAATCTTCTATCCAAAATATTCCATTTGTTGCTGCTTTTTACCCTCTCATACTTCAGAACCCCCAAGCCCCCGGCTGCAGACTCTCCAATTTTCTAGAATTGTGTTGGAGTTAACAGAATTCACCCCCAAGCAGATTGTGTTGACTATGAGAGACAGACAGACAGAGAAGCGAGGGTGCCTGCGTGGTGGGCACGTGTGTCTCTGTGGTGGCGGTGGGGATATAGCAAGAATGACTTGAGAGTGGTAGAAGCTTTCTAGGGAAAATGGCTTTGGGAAGACACAGGCAGAGCTTTGGGGAGGCTCTGCAGATGTCTCTCCACACCCATGAAGTTGGATGTTAGCACTCTTAGATGACTACACGCCTGGCTCCTGAGCCCGGTGGGGGGCGAAATAGTGGTATGTTGATGAGTGCTTAACGACTGGTTTGGCAGGGAAAGGGGCAATAAATGAAGCCCTGATTGGTAGTGTTTACTGAATTCTCGGGTTCACATGGCTGTGTTCCAGCTACCAGTGTGACGTCATTGAACATGGATTTGGGAGGAAACGAGCAGTAACACCCTATATGCAGTATCCCCACACAGAGATCCAGGAGACATAAATATCTTCAAGCGCATAGATAAGAGTAGGCATAGTGAAATAATTGGGGAGTGATGAGGTTTAAGTATTTATTGCCTTTATTTTTAATATAATTTATTTAATTGTACACCTATATAATTTTTAATGATGGCAGTGTTTCAACAATCATCTGACAAAATTCCTGAAGTTTTGACACTCAGCTCGCATGAGTCCATACAAGCTGGTTTTGGACATTGGGTCCAAAGGAGAAGAACAAAACGCTCAGTGTGTTAGAGGAAGATCCAAACTCCAAGGAGAATACAAGGCTCCTGTCTCCTACTTTTTCCCCTACCCTGGCAGGACAAGAGCCCTAAAATGGGTGTGAGACAAACAACTGGGCTCCTTTAACATCACAATAACAAGAACTAAAACAAAAAAACTCCCAAAACCATTACCTGCTGGCACAGAATTTTCATCCTACCTCATAGTTAACCCATATCCATCTAGCAGATAGCAGGTCTGGGAGGGAAGATTTATAGGAAGGGAAGTTTTGAGGTGGAAGGAAGAGGAGAGCTTGGGTGGTGTCAGAATGGACAGAGACTATCATAGAAGGTTCTAGAAGCCAGGTATGGTATTTGGATACTGGATGCTTCAGCTGGTGAGAGAAAGCAGGAAGAATAATGGGGAAAAACTAATTCCTTGCTCTTCACAGTTCTGCCCTGGGCCGGTTCTGGTACTAATTTTGAAGAACATTTCCTCACGAGATTCTTATGGTAAAGGGAAAAAACCTTATGTGGTCTCAGAAACACATCTTATAAAATAGGTCTCTCAGAATTCAGGCCACAGAGCTGTCCTCAGCAGCCATAATGACACACAAAATGAGAAGTGCCTGAGGCCTAGGGGTTACCAAATCCTGCCCTGCTGAGGACACATGGAGAGGAAAATGACCAAATGCCATTTCAGTCCATTATCAATCCAATCTACTTCTTGAGTGGCTGCAGAGTAGAAATCTAGTTCTAAAAATATCGTTGTAATCTGTGGCTTGTAGTAATCACACCTATCAAAAGCCAGGTTAAAGTGTGTGTGTGTGTGTGTGTGTGTGTGTGTGTGTGTGTGTGTGAGAGAGAGAGAGAGAGAGAGAGCGCGAGCGAGCATGTGTGTGCAGGCTAGAATGAGGAAATGAATACTACCTTGTGCATATATGCAACAGTAATTTTCTTTCTCGTTTCGTATTTTCGTTCTGGGCAGCAGATTCAATGCTGGCGAGCAGGGGAGTTGGGAGAAGGAAGCAGGCACTGCTGAGTACTCATCAGGACCCAGGCACCGCATATAGCCCCTTCCATCCCTTACCTCACACAGTGCTTGAGAACCTCTGAGGTGGGCAGTCACACAGCCAGGAAGCACTGGAACTGGGTTTTAAACAGGTCTGCTAGAAACCAAAGACCCTGGGGCGCCTGGGTGGCGCAGTCGTTAAGTGTCTGCCTTCAGCTCAGGGCGTGATCCTGGTGTTATGGGATCGAGCCCCACATCAGGCTCCTCCGCTGGGAGCCTGCTTCTTCCTCTCCCACTCCCCCTGCCTGTGTTCCCTCTCTCGCTGGCTGTCTCTCTGCCACATAAATAAATAAAATCTTTAAAAAAAAAAAAAAAAAGAAAAAGAAACCAAAGACCCTATGCCCGCCGCTGCTGGCCCCGTCCTTCACAGATCAGAGCAGGGATGTCCGGGGTTGGGTCATACTCATAGAGCGCTCTGCCCAACTCCAGAGTGGTCCCCGGCACAGAGGAGAGTCCACAAGTGCTTGTTGGATGTGGTGATTTCAGAACAATAAGTTAACATCTGAGGGTTTGCCTGGCAGCGTGTGAGTTGGGAAGAGACTCCACAACTGTCCCAGGTCCAGCGGTACCCCTTGAGGGGACGTAAAACCAGATAATGGCAGACACCAATCCCTGTGTTGTATGAACAGCTGCTGGTTTTCCCGGAAGCGGCACTGCTTGTCAGAATTCCTCAGCATGCTTTGAAGTCAGGTGACTTTTGATGATAAAGGTGTGTTAGATTGTGCACCAGGCCGTTCTGGTTTTGGCTTTGGGGTACAGGGATGCTTAACGCTCTGAGAAAACCTAATAGAAGAATAGCTAGATTTATGAAGATAGAAGTTGGTGGTGGGGTTGGGGGGGGAGAAATTTTGTGCTACAAAATTATTGACCATGGGGTTCCTTTAAAGCCTCATATTCCAGAGTGTGTTCAAAATATGAATCAATGTGAGTCAGCGTTCTCCAGGCTGAAGCCACCATCTAGGCCAGCCCTGTCCCTGTGCAAAGGACCACTCAGCTCTCTTTTTCCTTCATTCTCTTTTCTTTTCTCCAAGTAGAGAAACGTCCCTTAAACTAATCTCAGGAAGTCTGGTGAAGGGACAAGCTGGCTGCCTCCCAGAAGGAAAGTTTGAGTGCAAGAATATAGACTGGGGAAGCAGAGGGGATGGGCAGAAGGATTGTGACATCTGCTAAGAATGTCACTGCATACCCAGGGGACGCCCAGCACAGGAGTGAGGCCCACCCTTGGGACTGTTTGCCCAGGGCTCCTGGGGGATTTTGAGGGAGAAAGACACAGCCCCCACAATGTCAGAGCCCCCACCTGTTTTCACTAACTGGTTTCCACCCCCCGAGGGGGTAAATTGAGCTGCATATTTGATGATGAGGAAGTGAAGTGGAATGTGAGAATCCTCATCACTGACGTCAAGCTTGCCTTTCATTTTATTTATACCCATGACATTGTGACACGGGATCTAATTTTCCATTGTATTTTTTCCTCTGTTAGGACCCGAGTGATGACAAATGATTTTGTGCCTGGGCCTGGAAAACAACATTTCAAATTCGAAGCTTGGGATCCTGCAGGATTTGGTGTCTGTCTCTATCTTACCACCCGCCTGCCCCTCCCTTGAACCTCTGTACTGACCATCAAATTGGGCAAAAGGCATCATGCTCCTACTGGGCAGGGCTGCCCGAGAAGTCAGAGCTCAAGGCGTCCAGTGGCCCACTCCCTTCTGGTGACAGGCTGTTCCCTCCTGGCATGGGCGCTGGCGGGAGGCCAGGGAGCAGTGGGGCCGCGAGGCAGCCTTGGCTCAGAGCCCTGGCTGCTGTCTGGGCATGAAACTGGGCTCTGGCACCAGGAGCGTGGTTCTAGCTCTCTGACCCAGAACTGCCTGTGCAGCGACCACCCCACCTCTCAGGCCCTGTCCTGGGGCCCAGTCCTTCTGCCCCTCAGGCAGGGCAGGTTGGGGAGCAGAGATGGATCTGGAAGGAATGGCAGAAGCCAGTAGAGGATGCCGAGGCAAAAGCAAGGAATGTCTCCACGCAGAGAGACAGCCTCTGGGGGTGTGTCTGAGAAAGAGGAGAGAATGGATGTGTGTCTAGCGAGTGGACAGAGCAAGCTTTCCTCCGCTTCCTTGCTCTGCGGTGGACTGGGGCCCTCAGCCCTACCAATGGCATCCCTCCATGACCCCCCAGGGCCTCAAATCCAGACGCAGTGTCTCTAATGGGGGGCCCTCTCCCTGCCCTGAAGTGAGAGCTCTACCTGGGTCCCCGCAAACCGGTCTTTTTCAGTAGGCCTCCTGCCGCCAGCTTTTCAACCGTGTTTTTCAGCCTCTGACCCCAGAGTAATCTCAACTTCCTTGTACTCAGTTCAGAAGATGTTTGCTATTCAGGATTCTGATGCAGAGGTCTGATAAGAGAGGCCTCGGGCCTTCGGAGTTCCTAAACCAGCAGAGTCCAAGGATTTGAAAGCTGAGAAGTGTAAGGACAGCCACACCCTGAGAGGTGGCCCAGCGCCAGCTCCTGTCACCTGAAATCTTCCAGGATATTGAGAAATGGGTGTTAGTGGGACTTCACTACATTTACTTTGGATGTCTTGTTTGTCTTGTTTTTGGAACGAGAGTTTCCCATAGCGCTGACAAAATCCGATCTGTGTTTTATTGCATCTACTCTAGCTCCTATGCTTGGCTTGGTTTTGCTTTCTACCTCTGTGTCAATTTTCTGCCACAGAGTAAGCTGTTGTGTAGAAATCCAGTGTAGGAAAACAGAGAACACCTTCCAAGCTGCCGTGGAATCTCACCCCTAACTGGCCTATCGGTGTGAGAGGCGCTTGGGGAGGAAAGGGCTGTCTTCGTGGGCGGCAGCTGGGGCCAGACCTTCACAATTCCATTTGCAACAGAGCCCACCGTACACCAATGCTGAAAGCCCGTGTCTGTTTTATCAGCCCATCTCACATGCTTCCCCTTCCCATGGGTGACTACATCAAGTGCTGAGGTGGAGGTGAGGTCCAAGGGCAAAGGAGGTGTGAATTAGGCATGGGCCATTTTCATCAGCCAAAAAGTACAGCAGTAACACAAGGCTGCAGGAAATACAAGTTTGGTGGTACAGTAACACTAAGTGGACTCCACTAACTAGACACGCTCTTGGTTTTATACTGGGGTGCTGGTGTCACCTAGTCCCTTTCCCAAGGCTCAGTGGAAGGTTGTTTGGGACAAGTGCGTGAAAGTTGTTGCCAGATAGTCCCAGGGTGCAAATGCTTCCTTCTTAGCTCGGTGATCTTGGAAGTTTTCTAGGCCTCAGTTCCCACATCTATAAAAGGGAGAAACTAAGCCTGTCACATAGAATTAATGTGGGGTTGAATGAGATTAGGAAAATGAACATCGAACCCATAGTAGGGACTCTCTCCATGGACTGGAGATCAGAGAACTGCACAGAAGGTCTGCTTTTAAGTCTTAGCCCAGCCAGGTGGTTCCAGTTCTCTGTTTGCTTTGTGACAGATGCAAAGGTTGAGAATCCATATGCTGACTGAACAGCATACTGACTTGTACTGATGGTGCTGATTAATATTGGGGTGAAGAGAAAAGTGAGCCCCTTGACTCAGCGACACAGTGTGGAGAGAAGAATTATCTTAGTGAACAAATGTTGGAAGAGCAGAGCTGAGGAACACAGAAACATGGCTGGCATGATCCTTGCCATGCTGTCCAATGTAGAGCTGGGTCAGGTGGGGCTGCGTCTGCCTGGATTGTCTCTGCCTTAAGTCTGCCTTGAAGGTTCAAGTGAACTTGATTTAGTCTTGGGGTTCAGGAAGGGAACATTGAGGTTTGTTATAGAGTGTCCCTAGCACACTTTACCCAGGACAAGACCGTAGCCCCCTTTCCTGACCCCCATCGCCCATCATGGCCCCCAGCTGCCAGCTACCCACAATCCTCAGGGTGTTCCTGTGTAAGGTGAAGACTCAACTAGGAAAAGCATTGAGTGACACTCTTGTCAAGAGGGATCTTATAGGGCTGTCCCATTGGCCAGTGAGAGAAAAATATGTATATTAAAATTTTTTTCTGAGGAAATTAAAATCCAAATATTTGTCTAACCAAGCTTAGGTGGAAAGTGAATCTTGATTCCATATTATACACATTAGGCCTGGAAGAGAAGAATGAGTGGTCGGGTTAACAGGGACTGAGGCTTCTGTGCAGGCTGAAGAGTAGTTCTGAGGAAAAAGCTCGAGTGGTCAGAATCCATTGAGAATCTGAAAATATAGCTGAGATTCTGCTCTCCTCCTTCACTAAATTATTTACCCAGGTTACTGATAATCAATTAATTGCCTGAATCGCCATCCCCCCACCCCATTTATACATGTGATTTCTTAGCAATGGGCAGGGGAGGAAGTCTGAGACACAGGGAGTCATAATGGTCTTTACTCTAGATGGTAAATAAATGAGACTTGGCTGTCTTTCATGCTATGCCTTTTATGACTAGAGGCAAAAGTTCACACAGTGAACTCAAGAAACACTGGGGTCTCACACCAGGTTGGCTAGGAAAAACTGACCAAAAGGCATTGAGTACCTACTCTGTGGCATGCACGGTGTAAGGCTTTGGGTAAACATGGTTCTTGCCTTCACAGAACTTAGAGTCTGGTGAGGAAGGTAGATTTAAAAAAAAAAAAAAAAGATTTATCATTTTATGGAGGGGGGGAGGGGAAGGCCAAAGGGAGAGGGAGAGACTCTCAAGCAGATGCCCCACAGAGCACAGAGCCCAACGAGGGGCTCAATCTCAAGACCCTGAGATTACGACCTGAGCCAAAACCAAGAGTTGGTTACTGAACTGACTGAGCCACCCAGGCACCCTGAGGAAAGTAGATTTTTAAACAAATAAACACAACAGTTGCATAATTTGCAGTTTGTAGTAAATGAATAACTACCATGATAAAGTAACAGTGGGGTTAGGATACAGATTGGGGAGCTGGGGTCAAGAAATTTCTCTCTGAGGAATTGACAGATAAAGCCTGGAACAGGGCTTTTCAAATTTCAATGTGCATCAGAATCACCTGGAGTTTGTTAAACAAAAAAACAAAACCAAAAAACAGATTTCTGGGTACCCCCCATCAGAGTTTCTGATTCACTAGGTCTGAGGTGGGTCCAAGACTCTGCATTTTTAATAAATTCCTGGTTGATGCTGAGATTGCTGGTTTGGAGGCCACACTTTGAGAACCATGAGGCTGGAGGATTGGTAGGAACTAGCCAGGTAAAGAGAGTTGGGGGAGGGGGGGGAACACCAGTACAGCAGAGGGGGCAGCATGTATAAACACCGCAATCTGGAAGAGATCTGGGGTGTTCTGGTAATAGAAAGGTCAGTGTGTCTGCAAGTGAATTAGTGAACCAGTGGTGATGAATTGATGTTAGAGGTGGATCTGACCCTTCTCCCCATCCTGATACTTACTCCACAGGACATACTCTAGTGGTAGCATGTCTACGGTGAATGGTTCCACTGACCCTGAGAGAGGTCTGCTACAACGTGGGGCTAATGGAATAGTGCCGACCCTGAGATACCGTGAAGATTCTAAGTGGTAAGGTATACAAAGTGCTGAGCACAGACTAAATGCTCAGTCTTCCTCCCGCTCTCCCTGACTTGAAACATGGCCCTGTCTATAGTTTAGCTGGAAGAAGACATGTTCCTGAATGGGTGCTGAGGGACTAACCTAGAGCTGCAAACAAAAGGACTTCATGTGGAAGTGATCCATGCTATCTAAATGGGGGTAAGGTTAAATAGTTGGGTATAGATAAGAAATCTGGATACTGCTTCCAAAGAGCAGGTGTGTGTGTGTGTGTGTTCGTTCTCTAACATCTCCTGTAATTCATTAATGTCACGGGTTTTAAACCAAAGAAAGCACGGGCTAGGGTTTCGGTGCCAAAGTGCACAGTTGACATGACGCCAACTCAATTTAGACCACACTTACTCAGTGCTCACTCTGTGCCAGGTGCTATTCTAGGTGTTGGGAAGACCAAAGAAGGTGAACAAGGCAAGGTCCCTGCTCTTGAGCTCCTACTCTCACTGGGAGATGGGCACATAAGTAACACAGAGCAGTGGGATGAAAGCCACAACAAAGGACTGTACAAAGGGCAGTAGAAGCTCCGGCAGCAGAGTTCTGCCCGGGGAAGTCAGAGAAGGTCACAGACAGAAAGTGACACTGGAGCCAGGCCTAGAAGGGAAACATCTAGAGAATGAGCAGAACTGAGGGATAAATGAACAAACCTCCTTTAAGAACTTCATTGTTATTGTTTTAAGCTCTGACCTAAATCATCATTATGAGCTTCTAGAAGATACATGGCCACATGGTGTTGAATTTGATTTAAAATATTGCATAAACTGGTATATATAGAAACACATATGGAAACAATCTGAAAATATTTCTCCCCAAATATAGTGCCATTTGCTTTTATGAATTTGCTATTTCTGGATGAAAAAGTGAAATACGGTTTGGTCTGCTGAGATGCAGAAGAGATTCTATCGCCATCCCAAGCGAAAATAATTTTGGTTGTTAATTCATTCATGTATTTAGTCAGTCAACAAATATTTAGTTAGGAAGTTCGATGTTTGAAGCCCTGCAATAAGTCCTTTAGGGGCAACAAAGACCTATACGATACTGTGCTGCCCTCAGGATTCTTCAGGGCTTAGGAGTGAGAAAAACACCTGAATGCAAATAATTCTAACATAAGCGGTGCTAAGTAACATGAGTGAGTACAAGCAACACGCTCCACGTATCTTGAGGAAAACAAGCTATTTCCTGATTGGGATAATCATGGAAAGCTTGACCATCTGTGGAGAAGCCATTTGCACTAGGCCTGAGAGGATGGAAAGGGATTGGACATACAGAAACCAGGGTGTGGGGAGGTCTTCCAGACAGAGGTAGGTTTGTGAACAAAATGGGTGGGAGCGCACCCAGAAATGGCACTTTGGCCTGTTAGGGGTATGACTTGGGGAAAGAACTGGAGTAGGTAGATGTCAGCCTCACAGCCAAGTTTGAACTTTATTCCCCTGGTTGTGACTTCTTGGAATTTGAAATGCCAAGCATCTGTCCCTTGGCTTCTTATACGCTTGTTTTAGTTGGCATCTCAGGCCTGACCTTCATCTTGGCATAATTTTGTTCAACCCATAGAATATGTTTTAAAAAAACCAGTCTGTGTATGCTGATAGAAGTATCATCACAATGTGGCTCCAAATTGCCCCAAATGCCAGGGATTAAAAGTAGGTCTTTTTCTTCAGGAATTTATAATTCCATGTCTGGAGGTTGGAAGAGAAGGGCTTTATATCAGAGTCCCTTCAGGAAACAGATGAGGGCTTGTTCTACTAAGTGTGGATAGGTGTAAGGAAACCCACAAGGGATGGTCCAGTATCCATGAGCCAGTGAGAGTCCAGAAGCGGTTCCCATCTGTAGGCTGATGGTAACCCCCTTAGAACAGGTGACACAGCAAACACTGGAGCTTGGACAGAGCTCTGTGCTGCCATGGAATCACATAGCTACTGCCCACGTTCTCACCCTGTGCTGATGCCCTGCATTGGCTGAACCCACCTGACTGGGAGCCAGAGGGCAAGGGGCCCATTGCTGTATTCTGTACAGGCCCACCCCCCAGGGCATAGGGTGGGGGAGGGAGGATGTAGAGCCCATCTGGAGAAGCAGACAGAGAGATTCCGACACAGTCCTCTTTAGCTTTACTATTTCTCTGATTCCAGAACAACCCAAACTATAGTAAGCCTTCATTTACTGTACTGTTGTTCTCAGAAACTGATAAAGAGTAAGAAACATAGGTAATAGGTTGGGCAGATAGATGAATGGTGGATGGTGATGGAGTCTTCAGCTGAGAAAGTTCATTGAATAGTAACTCAACCAGGTTGCAAGATTGGTGAACACAGGGACTAGGCTGGATTTGTTCATTGTCAAATGCTCAGCGCTGTGCCCGGAGCTTAGCGTACCCCGAAAAATGTTCATCTGCATGACGTGATAGATGGAACATCAAGAACACCAGGCAACATAAAAGGTGCCTCTGGGAGTCTTAGGACAGGAGAATCCAAAGTTAGGGTCAGGAGCTAACATTCTTGGACCTAGGAGAAGCAGGGGAGGACAGTGTTTATTTTTCTGCCTCTAGTACCTTTTAGGTCACCGCTTCTAACACCAGCCAGGGAACAAAGGCCTTCCCGTGGTTTTGGGAGATAAAGAATAGACTTGTTTTTAAACAATCTTTCCGTCTTTTTTAGTCACTTAAAAGGACAACATTCTAACTCCTACAATCCAACTTCAATTAATTCATCTGTTCGTTCAGTGAACATTTACTGAGTGCTTGTTTTGTGCCTGGGAATCCAAAAATAGGAGAGATACTGACTCAGCCCTCCAGGAGCTTAGTCTGGTGGGAGCTACAGACACGCCATGGGGAAAGTACAGCGCTGGTGCCGCTGTGGGACGTGCAGGCCACTGTGGGGGAAATAGGCAGACACCCCACACGGCCTGGAGCTCTCAGCCCGGGTGAGCTGAGTCCTGAAGCCCTTTTCCACCAGTTTACTTTGTCTCTGGCATCCCTCCCCACCCCCCAACCCCCGATAAGTAAGAAAGTAGTAAGTAAATGATGTGTAATGCAAATTCCTGAGGTAACACTTTGACCTGGACACATTCACACGAGTGCCGTCAGCCAATCAGTGAGCAGGGGTGGGAGTGGAGGGTACAGCCCTTCCTCAACCTGGAGAAGAGAAGCAGGAGGTCAGGAGGGCACAACGTGGACAACTGGATTGGGGAAGGGGAGAGGACAGGCAAAGAAGGGAAGCAGGGGCCACCTAGACCAGCCTCACTGACCAGAATTTGGGGGAGGGTCAGTACTATTTACCTTTAACTCTTTGCCAACCAGTGGAAAATAAGTGAGGAGGCTTGTTTGTTTACTTGTGCTTTTGCATGTTTGTTTTTTAGCCTCTAGCAACGTGACGTAGGGTCACAGTCTCGGAAGTGTAGTTATAGACTTGCATGACCCATATTAACACGGATCCGTCTGATTTACCAAGGTGCACGGCTGGCTTCAAAACATGGACGATTCTCTCACAAAACTGCTTCATTCCCAGAGGTTTTGTTAATTGGGACATTTCTTGTCATTAACTTGAGTATTATGACTGACTAGCGATAGGAGAAAAACATAAGTTGGAGGAGGAAGGGTGGAGCAGGGGACGCAGAAATAGAGCATTGGCCAGAATCTAAAGGCAGGCGTTTGTTAATTTATCTGTACCTATGCTTTTATATCCGTATTTTTAAAAGCCTACTCAAGTTGTAAGAATTTGATTGAAATGCATTTTAATTCTTAGATAAATTTGGGAAACAGAAGTATTTTTTAAAACTACCACCTCTCTCCATCTCATTTTTTAAAGGAGGAAAAAACTTCCAGCCCTGGAAAGTTTGGCTGGGTTAAGCGTGTGCGCGCGCGCGCGTGCATGCAGAGCTGTCTTTCATCTTCTGTAAGAACTTCACTTCTGTTAGGGAGTAACTCTCCATTTAAGGTATTGAGGGTTTTGATGTCCTTGCCTGGAAGAAGTCAGGCTGGACTCAACCTCTGGTTGGAGGGCAGGTTATCTTACGTTCCATCTGCTGGAGTCTCCTTTGTCCAATCCTCTCTGTGTTCTCCTCTGGAAACCCTTTGAGGCTGGATGCTTAACTCTCCCGCTTAGCGCTTCCTCTCTTATCCGTGTATTGATGATGGCTGGATTGTTAGCTCCAACCCAAATATTTCCCACCACCAGCAGACCTGTTTCCTCTTACCGATTAGACATCTTTCGTGCGTGTTCCATGGGCACCTCAGACCTAACAGACTCAAACTGCTCCCCCCGAGAGTGCTTGCTCTCACCCAGCGGCGCCTGTCTTAGTGGGAGCTGCTGCATCAGGGAGTCACACTCACAGCCCATCCATTACCAAGGCCTAGTCCATCCCCAAGTATCCTTCCTGTTCTCCTCCTCCCCTCCATTCCTAAGGCCAGTGCTCTTCTCCAGGCTCTCCTCAGCTCCTTCTGGATTGTTATTAATTATCTCTCTATCCCTCTTAGTCTTCGCAACCCATGCTTTCCTCTACCACCAGATATATCTTTATAATGTGCAATCTCCATGTCTGTTCCTTGTGTCAAATCATTCCGGGGTTTTCCATTTTCTAGCTCATCATATCGGTGGACAACTAACTCATTTAAATAGTTTCATTCTCAAATGTTAGCTATACTTAAAAAAAAAAAGTTTCGTACTCTTTGGTGGGTTTTCTTCCTATTATATGGCCGTGGCTCCTGGGGCTCTTTGCTGGCATCTGCTTCTCTGCTTGACCTGTAACACTCGGCAGGCCCACAGTGTGGGTTCTCTGCCCTCTTCTCCCTTCTGATTACATGGCCTTCTTCGGTGACCTTATCCAGCCCATGGCGTCTGGTGGCAGCTACACACTGATGAGTCCCACAGTTATGACTCTAGCGCTGACCTTTCTGCTGAGCTCGAGACCCACAGATCCATCTGCCTCCTTGACAAGGTCACCTGGATGTCTAACAGGGACTCGAACTGAACAAGACCAAAGTGGGGCTCTTGCTTTCCCACCCGTGCTTTTCCTGCTCCTCTCCCACCCTTCCCTGTCTCAGTAAGTGGCACCTCCATCCACTCAACTGCCCAGGCCAGAAACCTAGGGACTATCCTCGTGTCTTCTCGCCTCACTCCTCTCCCCACATGCACTTCATCACAAGTCCTGTCAGCCTGACTTTCAAAATGAATGCCTCCCAAAGCCAGCACCCCTAGCAGTCTGCACTGCTTTCTCTCTGGTCATCCCATCTCTCACTTGGCTCACTGCGGCAGATTTCTACCGTCCTACCAGCATCCACCCTTATCCCCTAGGATGGATTCTTTACACAGTGGCCAGAGTGACTTCCAAACGTCATACTGCGTTTCTTCTTTGCTTAAAACCATCTCAAGGCTTCCTGTTGTACCTGGCCACACTAAGTTCCTGTGTCTTTCTTGAATTTACCAAGCTCTTTCCTGCCAGGAGGATTTTGCATGTGCTATTCCCCTCTCTGGGGTCCTCTTCCCCCCATCTTTGCATTCCCAGCTCCATGGGGTACAGCATGTATCAAACGTCCCTCCCCAGAGCAGCCGGCTCTGACCTCCCAAACTAAAGTGGCCTACCCTTCAGTTCTTCAGATCATAATAAAATGATCTTTTGTTTTCCTTTTATTCTTGTCTCTCTTCCCTCCGCCAGAATGTAAGCATCATGACAGTATGGATTCAATTCATATTTACAGTCTATCCTCAGCACCTAAAACCCTTCCTAGCATGTCGTAGTTGCTCAAAAAGATCTTTTGGTGGATGAACGAAGATATAGTTGATGCTTGAACAGTGCAGGGTTGGGGCACTGACACCCCTCCCTCCCTCTACACCGTCATGCTTGCACTGGAAACTTTCAACTCCCTAAAACCTTAGCTGCTTATGACCAGAAGCCTTACTGATAACATAGTTGATTGACACAAATTTTGTCTATGTATTAAATACGGTATTCTTACAATAAAGTAAGCTAGAGAAAAGATGGTGTTAAGAAAATAATACGGAAAAGAAAACACATTTATAGTATATTGTACTGTACTTATTGAGAAAAAGCTATGTGTAAGTGGACCCCCGTAGTTCAAACCCATGTTGTTCAAGGGTAAACTGTAAAATTGAACAAATTTGCCCCTATCAGAAATACCTTGGTAGTCAGATAGATATGTTGGGTATAGTGTAAGTATCAATGAAGAGTGGGAGAGGGTCAGTTCTCAAACACACTTCAAGGAATGTGTGACAGCCACCTGACACTGGGGCCTCTCCTCAGATACAAGGGCAAGGCTCTCATCATCAATGCTATGACTCCCTGCTAATAAATAATAATGAGATATTTTACTGATAACACTGAACTTTCCAGTTCACATTTACTCTTTGCAAATTTGTAATTCCAGGCCACAGGGCTAATGACTATCCACGTGGTAACTTGCTTTTCCTTTCTCTTTTTGTCTTGAGGCATCCTGAGGGCAGGGATCCATGCTGGAGGATGTCTGGACTTGAATTCTGTAGGAGGTGTGTTTGGTTTCCTCAGAGTAGCTTTGGTTGGTTTTGTCTGAGATTGCAGTATGATTAGGAAAAACTGGGGTGGCTAAGATCCTCAAACCACTCATGGAGTGAGGGAGGCCAGGGATGTCACCAAGCGGCTTCTCAGAGTCTGTTCCTCTCTTGTCAGGAGGACAGTTTTACACTGTTTGTGTATTCCCTTGGTTCAGGAGAGGGATGGGGGAACAGGATAGTGCCGTGCCAGCTAGATGGAAGAATTACAAGAGGAGTTTAATACATATGCTGCCAGTGACATTGATGATCATGGAAGGTAAACCATGGACTTAAATTTCTCCAGAAATTACCAAACGCTGGTAGCACCTGATTGTACCGGGCTTCCATATGGCGACAGTCACACAGGCACCAGCTTTGTCAGCAGCTGGTCTTTAAAGAATGACCAGTGACATGCTCGAAGGACCCTAAATGGTACACCATGCTTCAGGGAACTCTGTGCCTTGGGTTCCCCCCCCTTTTCTTCTCTTTCTTCTTTCTTTCCTTCCCTTTCAGTTCCCTTTCCTGCTCTTTCTGCCTCCTATCCTTCTCCTCCTCCTAACTTCTTTCTGTTTCTTCCTCCTCTTCCTCTCTCTGCCCCTCCTCCTCTTCCTCTCTTTGAAAATCATACACCACTCTATAATACCCTTCAAGGTACATGACAGGAAACGTCCAGAAGTTTAAGTGTTGGGCTCGACTGTGCTGTATTACAGCTGGGGTGAAATAGAAAATTTTTAAACTTCAAAGACACTTAAAATCTAACAAGTAGGTGCAAACCCTCCAAACCCTGGCTAATAGTTTCGAGATGCCATCTGATTTTATGCGATTCCCAAGAATCTACGGGCATGTGCTGTGTGTAGATAGCCTGCTAGGACTTCTTGAGCAGCTCTTCTGGAAAATCCCCACCCTCGCAGGAGAAAGTATGGCTTTGTTTTTCTTTTATAGAAAATCAGAAAAAGGATTCAGAGGATTTACTATCTTTGCTTTTCCTTGTCTCTTTGTTACTAGTTTTCTCTTTCTTGTTTTTCTTTTAATTTATTTGCTTTTCTTTCTGAAAACGTGTGTATTTTTTGCTTGGGTCAATTGACCCTGAGCTTTTCAAACCATCTTTTTACCTGCTGGATTATTTTTGCCTCAGACTTTCTTCAAGTTCTTCTGTTGCTCCACCGCCACCGAATCGCAGGCTGAAATTGCTCTCTCACCTCCTGGTGTCTTTGCTGTTTTGCTTTTCCTTGTCTGTACAGGGCCTGGAAAGGCTATGACTGTGACATAATGGGGGGTTTTGCTGCCAACTTAAATGACCTTAGTTAGCCCTTCTACCTTTTGCCTCCTTTTTTCATCTGTGGAAGGAGGAAGTGTATTAGTTTTGCTATTGTGTGTAACATGTTACCAGAGATTTAGTGGCTTAAAAAAGCACACATGCTCTCAGTTTCTGTGGGTCGGAAGTGTGATCATGGCTTCCCTGGGTCCCCTGTGTTAGCTGGGGCTGTAGTCTCATCTCAAGGTTTGTCTAGGAAAGAGTTGTCTTTCAAGCTCTCCTTGTTGCTGGCAAGACTTAGTTCCTTTTAGTCCATTGGACTAAGGGCCTCAGTTTCTTACCAGCTCTTGGCCAGAGGCACCCTCAGTTCCTTGCCACATGGGCCTCCTCATCGTGGCTCTCTGCTTTATCAAAGCCAGCAAGAGAGAGTCTCTTAGCAAGGCTATGTAACATAATCACTGACATGACATCCTGTCACCATTTGCTCCTGGTAGGAAGCAAGTCACGGGCTCCCGCACACTCAAGGAGAGGGTATTCCATAAATGCATGAGCACCAGGAGATGGGGATAGTCGGTGACCATATTAGAGTCTGTCCACACAGAGAGGAATGCTTTTGAGGGAAAACACTTTGAGCTCCTTAGAAAAAGACTATGAAGGCTATATTCATATTGCTGTCATGCCTTACTGTTGCCCTTTATAGAATATGGCTAACACCAAAATAATAATGTTTCTCTTTGCCTCTCTCCATGTCCTATGGACTAGTGTCATACTATTTGTTTTCCTTTTCTGTCATTAGAAATCTCATCATCCTGTCTGGATGAGAAAGTCAGCAGGAGAAGATTGCTGTTGTTGATCTTGGTTTAACTGGACTGACTCAGCCCTGTGGGCAGCTGAGAAAGGAAAGGTCTTTGCAAATGCTCTCCAGGTCTTTGTTAGAAATCCCCCCACCCAGAAGGAGGCAGGTATGGGGCAGGCGTGATAATAACCACAAGCAAGAAGCCCGGGTTATTTACAGCTGAGGCAGTTAAGTAGATACAATTTATTACTTTAAAAAGATGTCTGCAAGCTTCATAGCAGTATCTGCCCACACCTTTAATTCCAGCTTTTCAAACGCATTTGGGAGTGGGGGGACAGAAAGGGTGGCAGCACCCTTGGCTTGATCCACAGGTGTAAATTGTCTGCACTAATTAAGACTGAGGGATAAGCCTACCCACCCTCCACCCCCCACAACACAAACACAATAGGGTATCGGTTACATATTCATATAAATACAAAAGTTCTCCTTCACTTTGAGGGCGAATGATCTTTTATATGCTATATTGTATGTATTAATAATGACTAATGTCTCTTACTTTAGAATCTCTTTAAAATAATAACATATACGAATTTGAATTGAGGAATGAGGCAAATCTGATCCTTCTCGAGGGTTGAGACGCCAGAAGAGAGTGGAGAAAGGTGGGCACGATGAGGAGAAAGCTGGGTGCCCAAACCCCGAGTCTCAAGCAGCACCAGGTTGGGCAGCTCTAGCGAGACTCGGCTTCCCTCGAGGGGCAGGAGAGGCCTTGCGGGGAGCGGAGTAGTTAGGGGGGCGCTAAGCGGGCTCAAAGTCGGGGCTCCACACCTCGGGAGGGGCGCTAGGACCCAGGCACCGGCCGGCCTCGGGACGTGCCTGGGGAGTGAAGCCTCTAAGAGGCTCAGGCTCCCGGCCAGAGTCCCTCGGAACGACCAGACCCTTGCCGTGGGCGCGAGGCGCGGGGCGCGGGGTGCGGCAGCCCCGTGCCCGCCGCAGGCATGGAGCAGACGCGCGGCCGGCCGAGAGCCCGCCAGGTGAGCCCCTCGCGCCGGGTCCGCACGTCCCACGGGCACCGCGCCCGGCCGCCGTCCGAGGCCGCCTCCTCCCCCGCCCTCCCTACAACCCCGGGCGCCCGGGCTCGGCGGCGAGCTGGCTGGGCGGGCTGGGTGCGCTGGGTGCGCAGGCACCAGGCCAGAGCTGTCCCCCACAGCCCCTCTTGGACACCCGCGCGGCTGAGGAGGGATGTTTCTTCTCCCCTCCCGCGCCCCCCCCCCCGGTCTCCGCGTGTCCTGGTGCCCCACTGCCTTCCTCCTTCCCAGGACGCGAGCACCTGGCGTGCCTGGTGTAACCGCCCGGCTTGTAATTCCGAATGGTAACAGCCGCCCACCAGCAGCAGCCGGCCGCTCGTGCGTGGCGCTGCGTAGCTGCTACGGCGCTCTTCCTGGCGTTACCCCGAGCTGGTGCCGCGACGGGCCAGGTCCCCCTGCTCCTGTTGCACCTCGAGCTTCCCGCGCCTCTCTGCGCTGCCGCTGTGCCCCTGCTTTCCTGCGGCAGCTTCTCCCCTGCTCGGGACGCGAACCACCACCAGCCCCAGCCAGGGGTGCGGGGAGGGGCAGGGGGAAGCAAGGGTAGGCGGCCTGGGGCGGGAAGCCTCCGTGTCCTCACTTCGGTGTCCCGGACTCTACGATCCGGGGGACCCGCTCTCACCCGCGCGCGCGGCTCCCCGGCCGGCGCTCGCTGGGCGCACAGACTGAGCGTGAGGTTTAAACCACCCGCCTCCTGTGGGGGAGATGGAACGTGGGTGCGAAGAAGGCTCTCACGCCGTGGGGCATAGGAAAGTGCAGGTGAGAACAGTCCGCAGTTCAGGGAGGGGCGTTTCGTCCCAGGGGCAAGCTGCACCCACGAGCTGCCGCTCTGAACTTGTGGGCGTTCTGCTGGGCGTCCAAGTGTCACCTGAGTGCACTTAGTTACCAGGATCAAGTAGTCGCGGGTCCCCGATGAGGCTTGGCTAGCGGTCTTAAATCTGCCACAGGCTCTTCCGTACCCTCAAGACGCCCTGCTCAATTCTGCTTCCGGCTCAATTTGACACTAGTTTGCAGTCTCCAAGTTGCCAACCCCAGGGGAAATAGTCGCTGAATAGTTGGAATGGGCGAGCGGCGATTTGCTGGGGCTGCGCGACCACTGCAGCGCAACAGTGGGCATCTGCGCCCCCCCCCGCAACTTTTGCCCGCCTCCAGGTGGGGGCACGGGGGGGACGGGGCGTGTGTGCCCACTCTGCCGGTAACAGACACGTGTGTCAGGACCTGAAGTTACACACCTACTACTAAGCTAGAAGAGAAACGTCCTCTAAACTGCGTTGGGAGACAGTCAACCGAAACATTTACACCGGGAGTTTGAGATTAGGTGAGGTGCGAGGATGTTCCCTCTAGGATTTTATAACCTGCCGGCTGGGATTGCCAGTTCTGCCTGACTGCCACCTCTGACCTTGAATGAGCTATTTTAACTTTCTTTGGTTTTCCAAGAGGCAAAACCGGAATAACGATAATCCAGCAGCAGTGCAAAGAGCGTTCACCGGGAAGCCGGTCCTCGGGTTGCAGCCCTCGCTGTATCACTGACCAGCTGTGGAACTTTCGGGCAAGCCACACAAAAGCTGGGACTCAGCTGCTACAAAAGGCTCAAGAAGAACCTTTAATTCTGGGGTCTACCGCAGCAGCAGTTTGCCAAGCTTAGAGAGCCTACAAATGCCCTCTAGTTGTTTGCATTCTGCAGCGTACTTGGCTCCACAGAGCATATAGAGCCGCCCGGGTCTTTCAGGCATAAGGTGTGTGGAAATAAGCCTGGCTGGTTGAGTTAGTACTTAGAATGCATTAGGTAGGACCCCAAGTAGAAAAGTCCTGTTTAAGTTAGAGTGTGGTCACATAAAAGGTCCTTTCTGTGCATTTGAAAGATCCTTGCCATTAAGTACAGTGTTACAGAAATCAGTAGAGGAGAAGCCCCAAGCTGACCCCTCAGAAGAAGGGGTCACATCTAGGGGGGGTACTTTAGGTTATCCCTGATACGTACTTTATTTATCTGGGAATGACTCCACTATTATTAACTCCCCAGAAAAGCAGTTTATCAGTTTGGTAATTAAATAATGAAATTGTCTTTAGAAGCCACATTAAATATTAGAATACCTAACATTGCTAGAGTTTATTGGGATAAGCACTGCTTTAAAAAGCATTGTCTTTTTATTTAATTTCAGGAAGGGAAATAGCAGAATGATTTATTATGTTTTCTTACTAGATAATTTTTTTAAAAGGGATAAAAAGCAGAAGTAAATGCAACACAAACTCCAAGAAACCTTGTTTCTTCCGGTTCCAGAGATGAGTATCATCATCATTACCATTACCATAATGGTGAATATCTACTAAGCACTTGTTATGTGCCAAGCATCCTTCTAAGCCCCTTATGTACCTAGTCTAATGTAATCCTATCAACACCTTCCGAAGGAAGTGCTATTATTTCTCTCAGTTTTATCGGCGTGAGAGCTGAAACTTCTGGCCTGCGATCACACAGCTGGTACATGGTAGAGTTGGATCACCTGCTTGGGTTTATTTACAATGATTCAAGCAAAATGCAAGAGAGGGTTGGGAGGGCGAAAAGTGTCTACCAGATGTCAGGTACTTGATACACCTTAGTCCATGGAGATTAAGAAATCTTTCACGAGTGCTAATTTACTTTTCTTTTTCTACTTTTTATCAGTGTGCTTCTGTAATATGACTTGGGTATCTTTTCATGTGGACTAGAAAGTTGAACCATTTTTTTTACCTCTGTAGATTTGAGTGCAGATGGATGAACCATAACTAACCAATTCCCTTTAAGTGGGCACTTAGATTATTTCTGAATTTTCACAATCACATATAGTGCTAGCATAGTGTATCTTATTTATATATTTCTGCACATCTGTTTGGCTATTTCTGGTCGAAAAATCCTAGGGGTTGAGTTGCTAGGTAAAAGAGCATGGTTACCATTTGATATGTACTTTTTAATAGATATTGCCAACTTGCCATCACAAAAAGAATTATAATTTTTGGTTTGGAGTCCAGGTCCTCCACTAGCATGTTTCTGGGCTTTTGGCAAACCTGGAACTGAATGAGTCTCACATGTATGATTTGTAAACTAGAGGTGGTAGAACTTGTTGGTTTTAAGGTCGTTTCTGCAAATATGTACAATTAGAGGGTGAACAAATGAAATCGTTCATATGTGAGCATTTTACCTGCAAAAACAGAAATTTAATATGGTTTCACCTGATGGCACATGAGGTCCTGAAATAGGTTTTTGGTAGTCCGTCCTTTCTAAGGTGGATTTGTGTGTGAGGTGAGGCTAGGCTATGCTGCAGTCAGAAATTAACCCTGAAAACTTGTGGCTTAAAAAAAAAAAAAAAGTTTATTTATTTCTCGTATTATATGTCCAAAGCAGGTTAACAGAGTACCCTGTTCCACACAGTCACTGAGGGAGTCAGGCTGACAGGAGCTCTGCCATCTTGGAACTGCATTATCTAGAACATACTGTCTCCCTGGTCCCATGGCAGTGGAGGAAGAGGAGAGAAAGACCATGGGTAATTAACACCTGCCCTTAAATGCCTCAGGCCAGGAATGAAGCATATTTCTTTTATTTATGGTCCTTCAGTCACAACTAGTCACGAGGACCTCACCCCAATGCAGGGAGGGTAGAAAATGTTGTTTTCCTATGTCCGGAAAGAGGAAATGGTATAGTAAATACAGAGCACTGTGTATTAGTTTGCTTGGGCTTTCATGACAGAGTACCACAGGCTGGGTGGTTTAAACAACACAAATTTATTTTCTTACAGTTCTGGAGGCCAGAAGTCCTAGATCAAGATGTCAGCAGGGTTGATTTCTTCTGAGGGTCTCTGTCCTTGGCTTGTAGATGGCACTGTAGAAGAGGACCCGTAATTTTCCCTCTATCCTAAGTTCTTGGTTGAGACCCCGCCCCCTGAAATAAAAAACAGATCTACAGCAGAAAGACGAGTTTTAATTATGTACACGTACTTAGGCACATCCCGGAGTCCCACAAAGATAATGCAATTTGTCAAAATGCAGCCACATGATTGCAGCTTATAGATCATCCTGAGCTAAGGAAAGGGAAGGGGGTCTGGGGTTTCCAAGGGGAAAAGGCAATTCCAGGGAAGGTAGGAAAAGTGAATGTTTGGTCAACAAAGGTTGCCCTGCCCTGCAGATAAGTCTTTCAGAGGAAAAGTGATCTCTGGTAGTAGCTTTCTTCCTGGTACAAGATCCCTTTCTAATGTAAATTTCCCTTAAGGTAACCGCTACCCTGTTTTCAGAGCTGCTTTTGTGTCTGCAGTTCCTTAAAAAATAATCAGCTCAGAATAATCTTTATGCTAAAGAGGCATGTTTTGGGGTAGCATATTCTGCTCCCCCTCACCATCTTTTCCCTGCATCTTCACGTGATCTTCCCTCTGTGTGTCTGTGTTATAATCTCTTTAAAATTTTTTTTAAAGATTTATTTATTTGAGGGAGAGAGGGAGGGAGTGAGCCCGTGCGTGAGAGCAGGTGCAGGTGGACAGGGAGGGCGCAGAGGGAGAAGGAGCGAGAGACTCTCAAGCAGACTTTGGCTGAGCGCAGAGCCCGACCCAGGGCTTGATCTCACAAGCCTGGGATCCTGACCTGAGACAAAATAGAGTCCGATGCTTAACTGACTGAGCCACCCAGGCGCCCCCCTAATCTATTTTTGTAAAGGCACCAGCGCTTCTAGGTTGGGATCCACACTAATGAGCTCCTCTTTAAAGGCGCTACCAGAATATGGTTGCATTCTGAGGTGGGGGAGGGGCGTGAGGAATTCATCATAGGAATTTGGGGGGACCCAATGCAGCCCATAATGCATTGTCTCTGTCAGTATGTGGCCCATGCTGAGGTGTAGTCACCCTGTTTTTATTTGCGGAGCCCCGGGTGTTTCTGAAGCCATATCACAGAATCATCTCTCTCCTCACATCTCATCCTCATCTAATGACCAACAACAAGTGTTGTTTTCCTGAATTCCCTGGGTGTTGTTTTAAAGTGGCCCAATGTTACTATTTGCATCAAGTAACCTTTACTAGTGGCGCTGGTTTTCACGTGACACAGTGGCTGTAGTCGGGGATGAGCATGGTGGCTAAAAGCGTGAATCCTGAAGCAGGCCCCCTGAGCTCCAATCCCAGCCCTGCCCCTTACCAGCAATGTTTCCTCATCTGCAAAATGGGAAGAGTAGTACTTACAGGGTTAGGGTGCCACTTAAACGAGCTAACATATGTAGAGTGCCTGGCATATACCAGGGCGTCAAAGTGATGACCTTTATTATTTGCAATTTCAGAGGCTCCTGGAGCTGTCCAGGCACAGTGCGCTGGGTCCCAGGCTGCACCCTGGGGGCTCAGACTGCCCAGCGGCTCTGTGGCTTGAGCTCCCAGGGCTTCCAGGCCGCCCGGGGAGGCGTGTGTGCCTTCGGAGGAAAGGAATCACATGACCACCTGAAAACTCTCAGTAGCTCACACACATTTAGGTCATAGGTTCACAGTTAGATCTGTGAGCCGAAAGGGAACCCAAGGGACTATTCCCTAAGTAGTAAGTTATTCCCCCCATTCCAGTTGAGGCAGCTAGGGTGGGCAGTTAAAGCAGTACGTAAAAGGTAAAAGCAGCACTTCAGTTTTTCTGAGATGTTCCCTGTCCCATTCTAATGCTCCTAGAATCAGGGTGTGCTTTTCAGTCCGTGGGGCCTGAGAGCTAGGCCCGGAACCATTTCCCATTAACGGGCCCGAAGGACAGTGGCCAACTTTCCTCCTGACAGCATCTTTCCCTTGGAAACATAAGGAGTTAAGATAAGTGCGGATTGCTCTACACCTGGAGTAGATGATCTGTCTGGATTACTGGGAAAGTCTAGATTCCTGGGCCGGCACCAGGAGCCGGAGAGCTTGGGGCTGTCACGTGACCCTGCGCCTGTGGCGCTGGAGCCCTAGCCGAGCCACTGGGAAACCAGGGCAGTGGCTTTTCTGGGTCAAGGGAGCCACGCACCTCATCCCTAGCCACCGTGTGCATCCCCCATGTGGGGAGGGGAGGCCAAGACTCTGCGTCCTGGGTAGTTGCCAGCCTTCCCACGAGATGGCAGACACTGTCGTTTGTATTTCCAGTCGTGCTTCCTACTCTAAAGCCAAGTAGAGGCAGTGCTGGATTAAAGCCGAGAGTGTGTCGATTACCAGTCTGAATCTGTGACCACCATTTGTGGGGGTGGGGGTGGGGGTGGGGGTGGGGGTGGGGGTGGGAGGGCGTGGCACCTTATAAATTGCTCTCAGCCAGGCCGTAATTGTGACGTAGTTGTCATCACCTGTGGATGTATTTACTCAGGTTTAACTTCTGATATTTTCAACTTTTCAGTCGAGGTGGGGGCATTGTTGTCAATCCATGGGTTGAGTTTAATTGCTGATTAAGATGACTTCAAAAAGGTTACACTATGATTCAGCACTGAAACAAAAAAGTTATTGTTTACACAGTTACACAGAGAGTCAAGGAAATAGAGAATGGGGCATAAATTTGATATTGATAGAGCAACTATTTGTCATTGGTGGATGATGCAATTTCAGCTTTGTTTTGTTTGTTTTTGCAAAGTACCAGCCAAGGGTGTTCAGTAAAGAAAACATACCCACAAGTATATAAAGCTAGATTTATGCTTTCTTATTGAGATGCATGCAGAAGGATTACCAATCACATGCCAAGTAACTAAACTGAAGGAAGGAGAAATTGCCTAATCTATCAGCATAGATGAAAAAATTCAAAGCTGCAAGAGGCTAGTGGGACCAATTCGTGCATCTTATAGGACTGGCATTAGACCATTATGTTATAGTTCAATGGGCAGCGTGTTTTTCTTAGTGGTACACAGAGTGATGGTGTTTTGTATAATCAGTGGCGTCTTAGTTTGGTGAAATGTGGCAGAAGCGGCAAGGAAGAGACTGGAATCTAGGTCTCTTGCCTGGAAAAGGTAAACATCCCTGACCCAAGTGTTATCTGACCCCAGCATCCAGATTGGTGACATAAGTCACTTGCATGACCCAGAGTGTGCATGCCTCCTTAGGAGTGAGGAGGCTAGCATGCAAAATTTAAGGAGGCCCCCAAGTGCAGGGTCAGCATGCGAGAGTGAGGACTTCCTTAAATGTTGTGGCCTAGGGGCACCTGCATGGCTCAGTCTTGTACGAGGTTGAGTGTCTGCCTTCAGCTCAGGTCATGATCCCAGGGTCCTGGGATCAAAGAGCCCTGCGTTGGGCTCCCTGCTTGGTGGGGAGCATGCTTCTCCCTCTCCCTCTGCCCCCTGCTTGTGCTCTCGCTCTTTATCTCAAATAAAAATAAATCTTAAAAAAAAATGTTGTGGCTTACCTGATTTGCTTCCCTTACCATAGTCCCAGCCCTGGTTTTGATCTTTGAATCAGTTTCTAGATGACTAAGAAAATTGAACTGAGATATAAGCAGATGAAAATGCAATCATCTAACACACATGGCCAGCCAGGATACTCCAGTGTAAATATTACTCCTTCTGGATGAGATCTATGGAGAACATTACTAAGAAAGCAGTTGGGACATTGTGAGGAAAGTGACCTAGTAAGTGTATTAACACATTTACTTGTGTTTTTTACAATTGTACATATGTACGATTAGCCACGGCTGATTAAATAGTAGGAAAACAAATGCTTTCTCTAGGTTTTTAGGTTCTGTTTTCTAGTTCCTTTTAGTGATTTTTAAAAGAACATTCAAGACCTTCTTCCTTGCAATGGACTGGAATATAAAGAGGAAATTAAATTCCTCAGGTAGCTTTCATTAAATCCCCTCTGTTTCGAAATCGGGACAGAAGGTCCTCTTAGTAACTTAAGAGTGCTTTGGAAGGTTGAGGAGTTCCAGATCCTGTTCTGGCTGGTGATGGAATTATATTCAGAAGATTAAGATACATAATATAGACGAAGGGTTTACTACGAGCATCTTTGTCCAACGGCCTATTGGACATCATTTCTGCCTGAAGAGCATCATTCTGCAATACCTGTTTTCATGTTTCAAAGAGGAGGAACTTAGTTTTACCCCAGAATAGCATTTTCAGAGGGACAGTGGCCACCAAAGTATTTTCACCATCTGTGAGCAGGCTTTTCTGTTTAAGGAAGGGCATTTCACACCTTCTAATACGGCATGCACTGGAGTTCTCAATGGACTGTCACTCATTGTGGGAATAAATTCTGTCAGGCCATAGCTCACGCACTGGTCTCTGCAGCAGCGGAAAAGATCCTGTGGCTTCAGGAATTGAGTGAGAGGAAAATAAGAAGGTGGGAGAAGACGGTGGAAGGAGTAGAGGGGGAAGGCTGCTTGGAGGAAGGCTAAAGCAGTGCTTCCCAGTCCTGTGGCATCACAGCACACACAGGACAACGGCAATGTTGTCTCAGGTACCGGAGTCAGTAGACGAGACTCTGGGCTTGCTCAAGGCCCTGCATGGGTGGCCTGAGGGCCGAGAGAATCACTATCTTGTCATGCTGTACCAGTTTGGTCAGTGCACTGGTGAGAAGCCCTGCTGGAGGGTGTAGCTCTTGGGAGGAGGGAGGGAGGGGCAGAGCTCAGACACCACTGCGTCGAGGCCCCTGCCTGCCGCTCGTCCCTAGTTGGCCTCTAACCCTGGCCCAGGGTTACAGGGCACATGTGTAGGAGGACATGCTTGGTCTGCAGGCCTTTCTCTGGCTCTGCCCATGCAAGCCCGGGAGGTCAGGAAGAGGGTGAGCAGCGGAGAATGCACACTGCAAGAGCAGTCACTTCTTCCCTTTAACTTCTCATCTGTAGACGGAGCAGCTTTGCACCGTTTATGCAGCAGGAAACTACTGAGCATCCAGCACATGCCAGACAGACCGAGTTTTCCCTTCTTGGAGCTTCCTTTCTGGTGTGGGGGGAGGGTAAAGAATGAAAATTAGAAAGGTCAGCTGGCCATATGCGCCAGGGAGAGAGAGCGCTGGGGAGAAACTAGGGAAAGAAAGGGAGAAAGATAAAGCAGGAAGGGGCGTTAAGGACCCTCAGGACGGGATGGGGAATGTTGCTTTTTTAAATCAGATGGTCAGAGAAGGCCTCCATGGGAAAGGGAACCTTCGAGCCGAGGCCTGAAGGAAGTAGGGAATGAACCATGTGGCTGGTTCAAAGCACATTCCAAGCAGGAGGAATACCAGATGCAGAGGCCCTGCCTGTCCAAAAGTTCAAGGTGCAGCAAGGAGGCCAGTGCGGCAAGGAGCGCATGAGCAAGGGGAGGGCAGCAGGGGCTGATGTCAGGGACGTCATGGAGGCCTGACAGCTGAGGGCCTTGCTGTCTGCTGTAAAGGGCTAGGGAGATGGGAGTGATGGGAGCTGACTTCGGGTGTGGGTGGGTCACCCAAGCAGCTGCCACGCTAAGAGCCGGAGGGGACTCAGGATGAAGCTAGGGCGTCTGCGAGGAGGCATCACAGGTGAGAGATGTGCTGGCTTAGACCAACATGATGGCAGCGAAGATGGTGAATGATGGTCAGATTCTGAATTGTTTTAAGTGGAATTGACAGGATTTGCAGACAGGTGGGACATGGGGTGAGAAAGACTCTAAGAAACCTTGAGGATATCTCTCAGACCCCTTGCAGCACTAACATGGTATGAGTTTTTGTCATCAGTCTTTGGTCCTTGCCACCGGCCCCTGTCCTTTTGTACTCTAACGAATTCTTCGTGAATCGACTCTGATGGTCAGGGCTGATATCAGGAGTGACCACGTCTGGCTTAGTTTTTGCCCTTTGGTTTTCCTGGAAGAGAAACCTTTCAAGGGAGATACAAAGGTCAGGCATTGACTGTGACAGATCTTCTCAATAAGCCAAGGTTAGAATAAAGGCTCACCTCCCTTTAGAAGCCTTTCTTATAACCAGATTTGAATTCCCCTCAGATAGCTTTAAAGGAGAAGGGTGGATTATAGTTTGTCTGCTAAAAATTATTGTTCTCGATAACTGAACCATAATCAGTGGAAAGATGAGAACCAATGGAATCACTGGTTGCAGAAATTCATCTTATAAATGAGATGGTAGAGAAAAAAAAAAAGAGAAGCCCACAACCCCTGGTTTTGGTGCCAGTGCCAAGTGAGGCTCCATGAAAAGCCGAGAGGAAGCAGTCCTTTCACGAGTATCAGATCTGACCCACAGCTGGGATGTGACCGAGATGCTGTGATGACCTCCCCCCTCTCACTTGCCCCAAGAATGTCTGTCTGGTTTCAGTGTTTGCTCTTACAGACCTAAAAGTCGTGTTCCCATCATCACTTAGGGTCTAACATGTAAACCAGCTCTCTGATATGTTGGCTACCTGTTGGTGAAGACCTTTTATGGAATTACAACACCTTCTGACCTCTCAATGTGTATTCTAGAAAAGCTTCGTGGGCTAAGGATATAATAGGCCCAAGAATAGTATGATGAGGAAGGAATGATGGGTTTATATCGTCTTGTGCTTGATGCTCGGTTGTGTTACTCTGTTCGGCTATCGTAACACAATATCACGGGCTGGGTAGCTGAAACAGGTATTTATTTTCTCACGGTTCTGAGAGCTAGAAGCCTAAGATCAAGGTGCCTTTAGGGCTGGTTTCTGTGAGACCTCTTTTCATGGCTTGTGGATGGCTGCGTTCTCACTATGTCCTCACACGGTGTCTTCTCTGTGTGCTCGTGGAGAACTCAATGTTATCTTCCTCTTTTTTATAAGAACACCAGTCCTCTTGGCCCTTATGGCCACATGTAACCTTAATTACCTCCCTCAAGGTCCTATCTCCAAATACAGTCACGTTGGAGGTTAAGGTTTCAACCTAAGAATTTTAGAGGACACATTTCGGTTCATAATATCAGGCAAATGCTGCAAAAAAAAAAAAAAAAACCTGTATTGAGGTATTATTTATATACAATAAAATATACACCTTAAAAATTGTTTTAATTTTATTAATATGGGTAACATACAGTATTATATTACTGTCAGGTGTGCAGTACAGTGATTTGACCATTCCACACATGACCTGGTGCTCATCACGACAAGCGCCCTCCTTAATCCCCATCACCTATTCCACCCATCCCCCCCAACCCACCTCCCCTCTGGTGACCATCAGTTTGTTCTCTGTAGTTAGCAGTCTGTTTCTTCATTTGTCTCTTTCTCTCTTTTTTTTTCCTTTGCTCATTTGTTTTGTTTTTTGAATTCCACATGAGTGAGACCATATGGTATTTGTCTTTCTCTGACTTATTTCACTTAGCACAATACTATTCAGCTCCATCCATGTCACTGCAAATGGCAAGATTTCATTCTTTTTTATGGCTGAATAATATGCCATTACACACACACACACACACACACACACACACACACACATACATCTTCTTTATCCATTGATCAGTTGATGGACACTTGGGCTGCTTTCATACCTTGGCTATTGCATATAATGCTGCTATAAACAAAGGGGTGCGTGTATCACTTTGAATTCGTATTTTCGTGTCCTTTTGGTAAATACCTAGTAGTGCAATTGCTGGATCTTAGGGTAGTTCTATTTTTAACTTTTTGAGGAGCCTCCATATAGTTTTTCACGATGGCTGTACCAATTTGCATTCCCACCAACAGTGCAAGAGGGTTCCTTTTTCTCCACATCCTCACCAACACCTGTTGTTTCTTCTGGTGTTGATTTTAGCCATTCTGACAGGTGTGAGGTGATAGCTTATTGTGGTTTTGATTTGTATTTTCCCTGATGATGGGTGATGTTGAGCATCTTTTCATGTGTCTGTTGGCCATCTGCATGTCTTCTTTGGAGAAATGTCTGTTCATGCCTTCTGCCCATTTTTTATTTGGATTATTTGGTTTTTTGGGTATTGAATTTTATAACTTCCTTATATATTTTGGATACTAACCCTTTATCAGATATGCCATTTGCAAATATCTTCACCCATTCAGTAGTTAGCCTTTTAGTTTTGTTGATTCTTTCCTTCGCTGCGCAGAAGACTTTTATTTTGGCACAGTCCCCATAGTTTATTTTTGCTTTTATTTCCCTTGCCTCAGGAGACCTATCTAGAGAAAAGTTGCTACAGCCAATTCCAGAGAAATTACTACCTGCGCTCTCTTCTAGGATTTTTATGGTTTCAGGTCTCACACTTAGGTCTTTAGTCCATTTTGAATTTATTTTGGTGTATGGTCTAAGAAAGTGGTTCAGTTTTGCCAACACCATTTTTTGAAGCGATTGCCTCTTTCCCATTGCATATTCTTGTTCCTTTCTTGTGCCTTTGTCGAAGATGAATTGACCATGTAATCATGGGGTTATTTCTGGGCTCTGTACTCTGTTCTGTTGCTAGGTATGTCTGTTTTTGTGCCATCCCCATACTGTTTTGATGACTGCAGCTTTGTAGTATAATTTGAAATCCGGAATTGTGATACTTCTAGTTTTGTTTTTCTTTCTCAAGATTGCTTTGGCTTTCAGGATCTTTTGTGCTTCTGTCACATCTTAGGACTCTTTGTTCTAGTTCTGTGAAAAATGCTGTCAGTATTTTGATAGGGATTGCATTAAATGTGTGGAGGGCTTTGGGTAGTAAGGACAGCTTAACCATATTTGTTCTTCCAATCCATAAGCTTGGAATATTTTTCCATTTGTTTGTGTCCTCTTCAATTTCTTTCATTAGTTTTATACTTTTCAGAGTACAGATCTTTCACCTCCTTGGTTAAGTTTATTCCTCGTTATTTTATTCTTTTTGGTACAATTATAAATGGAATTGTTTTCTTAATTTGTCTTTCTGCTGCTTCATTATTAGTGTAAAATATACACCTTTAAAGTGTGCATTTCGACAAAGTAGATAATCGCATAATATGGCCATATATTGGCTACCACAGTCTAGATAGAGAACAGTTCTATTGTCCTGTCCCTTGTGCTCCTTCCAGTCAATTTTCAGCCCCTACCATAGTCCCTAAGTAGCAGCTAATCTTTTTATTCCAGTAGACTGGATTTATCTTTTTTAGAGTTTCATATCAGTGAAATCATACATGTAGGCTTTGTCTGTCTTCTTCCACCTAGTTTAATGATTTTGAGATTTCCCCCTGTTGCTTTTTGTATTAATAATTTGTCACATTTTATCATTGAATAGTATTCCATTTTATGGATGTATCACGATGTATTTATTCACCTGCTAGTGAACATTTGGCTTGTTTCCAGTTTGGGGATGTTATTTAAAAAGCTGCTAGGGACAAATTTTGGGGCATGTGCTTTCATTTCTCTGGGGTGAATGCCTAGAATGAAGTTTCATAGTTGTATGATAAGTGTATGTTTAATAAGAAATTGTCAGATTGTTTTCCAGAAGTGACTGTACTAATTTACATTTCCATCAGCAATGCATCAAAGTTCCAGTTACTCAGCATCCTTGTTAGCTAACCTGATATGGTCAGTATTTTGCATTTTAGCCATTTTAGTGGATGTATAGTGATATCTCATTGTGGCTTTATTTGCAATTCACTGATGACTAATGATGATGTGCCTTTTTTTTCATGTGCTTTCTAGTCCTTTTAGTATCTTATATTGTGAAGCATCTATTCCAAACTTTTGACCCATTTTTAAAAAATATTTTTTTTATTTATTTGACAGAGAGAGAGAGAACATGAGCTGGGGGGTGGGCAGGGAGGAGAGGGAGAGGGAGAAGCAGGCTCTCCACTGAGCCAGAAGCCCAACATGGGGCTCTATCTCAGGGTCCTGGGGTCATGACCTGAGCTGAAGGTAGACTTAACTGACTGAGCCACCCACGCACCCCTTGACCCAATTTTTGAGTTGTCTTCTGATTATTGGCTGTAAGACTTCTTCACATATTCTGGATATAAGTCTTTGAATATATTATATTTCTCCCAGTCTATGGCTTGCCTCTTTATTTTCTTAAAGTTATCTTTAAAGGAGAAGACTTTTAAAAGTTTGATGAATTCCAGTCTATCCATTTTCTTGCTTTTATGATTCATGTCTTTTACATTCTTCCAAAGAAATCTTTGCCTACCTCAAGTTCATAAAGATTTTCTCCTCAGTTTACCTCCAGAAGTCTTTTTGCTTTAACTCCTTAAATTCTGTGATCCATTTCCAGTTATGTTTACGTATGGCAAGAGATAAGGACTGAGGGTTGTTTGTTTTGTTTTCGCGTATGGATTCTAGTCATTCCACCACCATTTGTTGAAGAAACTATGCTTTTTCCATTGAATTATCTTGGCACTTTGATCGAGAATTAATTGACCCTAAAATTGTGAGTTTATGTCTGGACACTCTTCTGTTCCACTGATCTGTCTGTTCCTTCGTGTATGATGTAAGAATCTTATGTTATACTTCTGTGTACCCCCTCCCATCCTCCGTGCTATTTTTGGCATTCATTTCACCTCTATATGTTTTATAAATACCACAATACAGGGGGGCCTGGGTGGCTCAGTCAATTGAGCATCTTACTCTTGGTTTCAGCTCAGGTCCTGATCTCAGGGTTGTGAGATTGAGCCTTGCGTCAGCCTCCACACTGGGTGCGGAACCTGCTTGGGATTCTCTCACTCCCTCTGCCCCTCCCCCTCTCTAAAAACAAAACAAAACAAAAAACCACAATACATTGTTACTACTTTTGCTGTGAAGTTAATTATCTTTTAAAAGCAATAAAAATAAGAAGAAAGTCTCTATATATACCTTCATATTTACCATTTTAATGCTTTTCATTCATTTACATATAGTTACATTACTAACTCATATCATTTTCCTTCTACCTGAAGCATTTTTAGAATTTTTCTTGTAATGAATGATTGCTAGTGATGAATTCTCTCACTTTTTGTTTGTCTGAGAAAACCTTCATTTACTTTCATTTTTTGAAAGATATTTTTCCTGCATATAGGTTGACAGTTTAGTCTTATAGTACTTTAAAGGTTTTTCTCCATTTAATTATGACTTTCATAGTTCCTTTCTTTTTTTTTTTCCCTAAAGATTTTATTTATTTGAGAGAGCACAAGAGAGATTGAGTGACAGAGAGAGCACGATAGAGACAGAGAGAGTGCGGTAGGGGAAGGGGAGAGGAAGAGGGAGAAGAAGGGAGCCCAATGTGGGGCTTGAGCCCAGGACCCCAGGATCATGACCCGAGGTGAAGGCAGTTGCTTTAACTGTCTGAGCCACCCGGTGCCCCTGAAAAGTCTGGCACTCTTATATCTCTACTTGCCATGTCCTTTTTCTCTGGATCCTTTTAAGATCTTCTTTTTATCAGTGTTTTCGGAAATTATATTCTCTTGTGCCTTGGTGTGGTGTGCTTTTGGTTATCCTGCTTGAGGTTTGCGGCATTTCTTAGATTTGTGCATCACTGAGGCTCTGTTAATTTTCTTTTAGCTTTTTTTTCCTCTTTATTTAATTTGAATAGTTTGAATTAACATGTCTTCTAGTTCACCAATCTTTTCTTTTTCAATGTCTAATGTGCTCTTAGTCCTACTCAGTGACCATTTCATTTCAGAACTTGTCTTTTTCATTTCTAGATGCTCCATGTAAAAAATCTTCCATTTCTCCTCTTACAGTGCTTATGTTTTCCTTTCAATACTTGGATAATGGTTATTGTTCTTATCTGCTAATTCTGTTATTTCTACTTCCACTTCCTGATCTTTCGTTGGATTTTTCATATTTTTCTGCGTGTTGGCATACCTAGTAATTTTGAATGTATGCTAGACATTTTGAATGTTACATTGTTGTGTTTAGATTTTGTTTTCTTTGAAGAATGTTGGATTTTGTTCTGGGAGACAACTAAGGTAATCTTGGTTCAACACGATCCTTTCAAGGCCTATTTTTAAACTTCTTAAGGTGGGTCTGGAATAGTCTTTTCTGTAAGTATTCTTTAGCCTTCCTCTTAAAGCATGACCCACTGGGTTCTCTACTGAATGCCCTGAGTAATCAGTAAGAACTCTCCACTCTGGCTGGTGAGAACTTGATGGCTCTTAGTTCACTGTGAGCACTGTGAATTGTTCAGTTTATAGCTTTCCAGTCACTCTCTTCCTGGTGTGTGGAATTTCACCCTATTCATGCATGTCTTAGTATTTAGTAAACTTTCCTCCTCAGAGGAAAAGTGCTCCTCAAGTGCTCCTCAGAGTGTCTTATCTATATAGCTTCCTCTCTCTGAAACTGCCCTATAAACCCTAGCCATGTAAGCCTTTCCAGATTCTGATTTCTTTCCCTGCAACTCAGTGAAAACCCTGGACTCTGCCTGGGATTTCTTCCCTGCCTGGGAATGTGCCTCCAGGGTGAGAGCTGAGGTAATATTTTATATCTCATCTATCTATCTATCTATCTATCTATCTATTTATCTAGGTATATTGTATCTTCTTTTAGGGCTGACAGTCCTAAGTTACCTATTGTCCAATGTCTGAAAATAGTTGTTTCATATATTTTATGTTTTTCTAGTTGTTAGTGGAAGGAAGGCAAATTTTGGTCTCTGTTTCTTCATCATGACCAGAAATAAGTCCATTCTACAAATATTTATTCATCATCCTACACAAAAGTTGCCATCTTAAAATACTATTCAATTTGAAGATGTAATCTGAGATGTTTTGTGTTCTTTTTTCTTCTTCCATAATTAAAAAATAAACTATGGATTTTTCAAATACATTTAAAGAACTGCACTGCATTGTTTATGTTTATTATTGCAGAACTGTGTGTATTCCCACAGTGATTCCTATGCCTTATTCTCTTTACCCACACACCCACTCCAACTAGGACTCACGTGACTTCTTGATATAGTATTTAGTTTCTGAAATGGCTCTCAGACCTTTTCCCGGGGAATTTCTAAGCCTTTCATGGCTAGAGTTCTAGGAATGACCATTCAAGGCTTACTTCTTATATTTTCCAAGAATGGAAAATTATTATATATGTTTTATATTCACTGTACGTACAGGAGAAACAGAAGATAGTAAATATATAATTAATGTGGATATTTATGCCATCTGAATTGTACCGGGCTATGACTTTCTCACAGAACTTTCTCTGTTTGAATGGTTAACATGCCTTATAAATGTATGACTTCGTGGCTGGGCCAGCTTTCACAAAAGTGTTAAGAGAAGGAAAATCTTAAATACTGGCTTGATTTCTTAATTTAACAACAAGAGATGATTCTTATACTATACTCCCCATGTGTAAAAACATGTCATTTTTATTTCTAAAGTCTATGGAGGTTTTTTTTTCTTTTAAAGCTGATGTTTATGTTGGTGATTTTTTAAAATCCCCCATTAAAAAGGATCTGAACCTACTAGATCTCTGTGAGAAATGCTATATATACAGCCTCAGCCATATATTTTTTTAAAAGGGTTATGTAGGACTTTTATAACCTATAAAAGTTTGATGGCTCCCTGCTCAAGAGAAAGCAAGTGATTACTCAGCCATGCTAGGTGGGAGTTCAGGTTAATATAAACAGAGAGGAGATGTTGAGAGATTTTATATCCAAAGGGTAAGAGAAGAGAAGCATATGGAGGTATGCATCCAGAGATTTTGTACAAAGGGAGAACATTAAAGTAATAGACTGTTGCATAGTAAACTTCCTCCCAAGTGGTAGACATTACTATTATTATTATTTTTACTCAACCAATGTTCTGAAAACAATTTTGTCTGCTTTGTGTACTTACAGTGGACTGAATTCATACTCTCTCCCTGCCCCCGCTCCCAGGCCACTGCTTCCTGGAACTTTATTTAGTGCTCCTAAAAGTTAGTGGACTTTTGTCATCCTCACCTTGAACACCGTATGTTAAGAAAAGGAAAATCACCCTACTGAAAATTACATAGTTCTGCTGGTGTGTTTTTAACCATTCGGTTTACTTCTATAAGTAAGTAACCCCCCCATCCCTACTCCCTTGTCTCAGGGAGAGTGAAGACTATTGAAAACATGTCCTTAAAAGTCTCTGCCTCAGAGGGACATCCTTGAAATCTACCACCTTACAGTTCTGATCAGTTTGTAGGTGATAGTGCTTTGTGACATTCCTTTTTGTAACAAATCATTCATGTTCAAGCTCAAGTTATATTATGCTTTAGAAAATAAAACATCACAGGTGAGGGGTTTTCTTGGTCATTGCTTTTGTTTTTCAATATCTTTATGAATAGCGGTGCTTTTCAGAGTGTGGCCTGGGATCGGTAGCATCAACATCATTTGGGACCTAGTTAGAAATATAAATTCTCAGGCCCTGCCATCTCTATTTTAGATCATTCTGATGTATGCTAAAGTTTAACGGCTGCTGGTGTGAACCCCAGAAAATCTCCTATATCTGACTTAATTTATTATAAGCCACATCATATGAGGTATGAAGATGTAATCAGTCATGTCCCCAGCTACTGTTGCCTTGGAGATGTTTAATGGTGTAACACGGGAAGTGCCATGCTGCTAAGCAAATGTCAAACTCTGAGAAGGAAGAGACTTTCTGCCAAAAGCCTTCTAGAACACCTCCTTTCACAGCTCTAGCAGCCAAAGGGAGAGGATTAAGACATCAAAACCTTGGAAGGTGCTAATACAGGCCCCTCAGGCTGAGCTGCAGCCTTGGGGCACCTTTAGCTAGTTAAGAAGTAAAATCCCAAGGCTCAAAAGCTGTTCTTGAAACAGAAGTATCAAAAGACTGAATTTAGCAATCTGAACATGAAGCGGGAAACTCCTATCCCTGTGTAGACCGTACCGTAGGGAAGCCCAAGGAAGTCTTGACAAAGAGCCTGGTTTCTTAGCCACACTAGGGAAGGGGGGCATGTACTTTTTAGGGTGGAGGACCTAGAGGTGGACAAATCTGTCATCTTCATAAAAGTCTATGATTCATTCAGCATGTATTGAACACGTGCTGTCTCTGGATCTGAGCACTAGAGATCCAGCAGTGAACACAGAAGGGGATCCAGGCCTTATGTCCTTCACGTTCTCGCTGTGTTCTGGCGATGGTGAAATGTCAGTGGTGGTGCTGGATGGCTATTTTCTGATTTATAGACTCAAGATTCTGGGCCTCAGAGAGTGCAAATCCTGATAAAGAATCCCTTTTATAAACAAGACTTATTTTTCCTGGGAGTGCTCCCCGTTCTCATATGTACCTTGATATCCAAGCTGGAAATTTTGGAATTGGTTTTGATATCACGGGCTTCCTGGCCCCTCAGTGAGTCGGCAGTTCATCCCAGGGATTCGTTCTCAGTAAGGTCTCTGGAATTTCCCTTCTTTTCCATTCTTACAAATTCCATCAACTCAATGTCTTGGTATTAGTCTGCTCAGTCTACCATAACAAAGTACCATGGACTGGGTGGTTTAAACAACAGAAATATATTTTCTCAGTTCTGGAGCAGATGGTGCCTTTTCACTGTGTCCTCACATGGCCTTTTCTGGGTGTGTGTTGAGAGAGAAAGAGAGAGAACGCGCGCGCTTGTGCGTGCGGGCTTGGGAGCACGTGCGCGAGAGCGAGCTCTGGTGTCTCTTCCTCTTCTTGTAAGGACACCAATTCTACTGGATTAGGGTCTCACCCTGACCTCATTTAGCCTTAATTACCTTCTTAAAGGTCCTGTCTCCAAATATAGTTACACTGCAGGTCAGGGCCCCCACATACAAATTGGTGGGAGGGGGGACACGACTCAGTTCATACCAGTCCTTTTTATGTCACCCCTGGCTCATTATCGCTTCTTGCTAATCCCCATGCCTGACCCCCTTCACCAGTTCTTCTTGAATATGCAGCCAGGCTCACTCAAGTAAAAACCACTTTTAGTGTACAGTCTTACTGAAAAACCTCAGTGATCCCCAATAACTAGGATTTTACCAAACTCCTTGATCTGGTGTTTGATTCCCTGGTCATAGCCAAAATAATGCTACTCTCTTCCCCTACACCACACACCTTTTGAATAATCTGCTTTATTGTTCTGTGAGCATTCGGTGTGCGTTCCCTCCCACTTCTAGGTCTTTGCTCACATTATCCTTTCTGGAATGTCCTCTTTTCCACTTATTCAATCCTGCCCTTTCTTTCAAGTGCCATACTCTATCTCCTCACCATCACTTCCACCCACAGTGATCTTTCTCTCTGGGCTTGGATTATTTTTTCAAAGCAAGTGTGAACACACTTCTCTGTGTGTATGTCTGTGTTCCTGATGGAACTGAGAGTGAGTACCAAGGCTGTTACTTCTGTGTGTCCCTCATAGTGCCTGGTACAGGGGTGAGTACTCAAACAGTGTTCTCACTGAGGATGGGTGGATGGATGGATGGATGGATGGATGAAAAAGAATGACACTCCTTTGATAAGGTTTTCTGAGAATATTAATTTACATGAGAAAAGGTCCATAACCCTACCCCAGTCTCTCTCTCACAGCAACGCATTTTAGGTCTCTGGATAACCTTCACCACTGTTTGTCATCCCAATCCTCCATAACCTTCTAAACTCCATAGATGTACGAGAATGTTTCTGTCAAGTTCTCCAAGTGCTCATTACTGTCTGATACATGGTAGCCACTCAGTAAATATTTGCTGAATGAATGAATGAATGAATGAATGACTGCCTCACATCGTGGAATGAAATTTTTTGGAGTGGATCGTATGCCTAGCAAAGGGCACGCGGGCAGAGGAGGACCTGCTTCGAAATCTGACCATTTTTTCTTACCCATGAGGCATTTAGGAAATTGTACACTAATTTGGAAACAAATGTGCTTTGCTTTATATATTGTATATCTTAAGTCAGATTGAATTAATGAATTAGTGAATTAATCATTTGTACCCTGACTTTAAATACCCCAAAATTCAAAGTGCTATATGAGTATTTATGAAGCCATGCAGTGTACTGTTTTAAAAAGCCAACATTTAATCACTTGACAAACACAAATTTATTGTGTATCACAATGGATTTGTTCTGTGAATCTAGATTTTCATATGGGAGTTTCCTTCCAGATGGTAGAACCCACACATCGGAGTTTCAGGATCTTCCGTCTTCTCTTCCCCCTCTAATTTTACCATCCCCCCCCCCAGGAGACACTCTCTAGTTAGCTCATCTGCTAACTGTCTTCTGGATGCACCAAAAGGTCTGGCTGTCATGGCTCTTCCCCAGCAAGCCTTCCCCAGCCATCATAAGTACCAAAAAGAACGGACAGTTTCACTCATTTTTGCTGTCACACCTCCACATCCATGTATCATGCTCTGTCATTTCTCGTAAGTCCCGCGTACCTGATCGCTCTATAAGCTCCTTTGGAGTAGGGCTATGCTGTGTGTTTTGTTTGTATATTTTTTTAATGCCTGATACTCCTATGAAATGTATTTACAAGGTTTTTGGCAGTGCGTGTTTTCTCTCTCATGGCCTATTTGAGAATTCCAGGAGAATTCTAAAGGTGAATGGCGAGCATATTCTGGAGTCTCTCTCCAGGGTTGACCCAGTCCCTCCTGGGATGTCCTTGTTAATGGGAAGGACAGATCACTTCTGTATTACGTAGATTCAGGGCGCAGTGCACAGTGGATTCCATTTCGGTGACGTTGACCTCAGGAAGTCAGATGTTGGCTGAATCTCTTTCTACATTTTTTCTGTTTGCATCTTTTACAGCTGGCATGGGAAAAGGGCCCTATGGGCTAGTCAAACCTTCTCCTCAATTTCATTTGGTCTGTGGCAAAAGGTTCAAGAAGTGATGCACCTATAGTTAAATGTATTACTTATTGTTATTCTTTAAAAAATTTTTTTTATTACTTTGTAGGAATATTTTGCCACAGCAGTGGGTCCCTGTGTCTTTCATTATCTTTCGCTTTCTGCTTCTGTACTGTGTCAGGCTCAGTATTTCCTTTGTAAGTGGGTATGCATTTAAATTCTGTCTTCGTTTCCATCTCTCTCTGATTCTTTAATTTTTTCCATCTTCCATCTTCTGTCTAAAGGACAAAAATCAGTGGAAGTTCCTAAAAGAAAATATACTGAGCTAAGTTGTTTTGAGGATGTATTAGGAAACATAATGCTTATTCATTTATGTTACTTTTGTGTTCAGTTTTTCCCAAAGTGAGATCTGTGAAGCTCCTGTTTCTTATCTGTGTCACTTTACATCCACTTAGGAACCTCGACAAATAGAGACACATCTTCCACGGTCGTAATCAGTCTATATATACCATATATTTTTAACCTAACATTATTTCATCTATGCACTTTTAAATAGTGGTATTCTGGCATGTTAGCATAGTTTGCTGAGCCATTCCCTGAGTGTTTGATGTTTGTATTATCTCCACTGTCATTACTGCCAAGAGTGTTACAAACATCTTTGTATAAGTTATTATTTTATTCTGTTGGCTTTTTCTGATGTATATTACCAAAAGGAGGATTAACAGATCAAAGTGACTTAAAAAACTAAGAGCATAGAACATCAAATTCTACTCATTAAAAGAAAAAGAAATACCCAACTTTGAGTCCGAACAGTTAAGAGAAAGGCAAAAGAGGAAGAAATAGGAGAAAAAAATTCACTTATTCAACAAATATTTGAGCACCTACTGTGTGCTAGGCACTGTTCGAGGAGTTTGGGATCCTTTAGTAAATAAGAAACCAAAAAATTCCTGCCCTAGTTGGGCCTGTGTTCTGGTGGGAGAAGGTAGATAATCAGCGTAATAATAAATGAGCTAATTATATAATAGGCTGGAAGGTGATGAGTGCCATGAAGAAAGAAAAATAGAGCAGGCTGAGGGGAATCAGGAGTGATGGAGAGACAATGGAGGGAAGTGGGTTGTGATTTTAAACAGGAGTTATTGTGTAGGCGACATCTGAGCAGAGACTTAAGGGAGGGGAGAAAATAAGCCACATAATATTTGATGGAACAGAAGAAGAGTCAGAAGGAAGAGCTCCTGGCTAATAATGTTAGGTCTCCTGGAGAAGCAGCAAGGAGGCCAGTGTGGCTGACACAGAGAGAGCGAGGGCCAGAGGGAAGAGGGCTGAGAAAGGCCAGGCAGGGGCCACGTCAGGTAGGGTTTTGTAGGCTCTTGTAAGGACGGTGATTTCTACTCTAGTTCCCAAAGGAGTCTGTGGAAAGGGTACACTGGACTTGCTTTCTTTGCTGGCAGATGCTGGACCTGTCCTTGACCCCTGAATCCAAGTCTCTGGGATGGGACCAGGGAACTGTTTTTATTTCTGACAAAATCTTTAGGATGATTCTGATGTGCAGTCAGGTTTAACACCACTCCTTCCGTTCAAAGAGTCCACTATTCTAAATTAAAAGTAATTTAGTAAAAGGAAGTAGAAATTTCATAGCATCCCCAAATGCTGGTGATTTAGAGATTTTGGAGATTATCTAGGAAATGGGGGCCCCGAGGTTAAGTGACTTGCCTGAGGTTACACAGCAATAAGAGGCAGCAGTAGGTTTCGGATTCGCCCTCCTCACTCTGAGTTCAGTGACCCTTCCCCTGTACCAGGCTACTTAATGCACTCTCTCATTTCTCGTGTCAGGTGGTTAGATTTCCAATAAGCTCCACCATTAAGAATGTAGTTTGAATCCAGAAGGTCTGTAAGGTTCATTGGTTGATTAAATGTTTGGTTATCTAAAGACCAATCAGAAAGCTGCTATTGTTTTAACCTTCTTGGTTAAGAACAATTCAAAATGTATTAATCACATTTTCTGCCTCTTTAGAGGAGTTCTGGAAGAGTCGTGCCATTTTAGAATGGGAAAGACCTTAACTGTTCATGATCTTGCACTGCCTCTGGGTCATAATTCTGAAATAAGCTCTTATTTGACATCAGTATAAAATATACAGGCCACTCAACTGACCCTGGACATATCTAAGGTTTAGTTTTTGAAGAAATTTCTGATTTCGTTTGCTTTCTTTTGATTCGTTTCTTGGACATTGACTGGAACTAAATTTTTTTCCACTTAATTTAATTTTTTTATAATGTTGGTTTCTCTGGCCCTATTATGTAACTTGAGCCTAAATGTTATCTGCAGTGTCTGAGCTGGTAGACTTTGCTGTTGTCCTGGAACGCATTGAAATTGTGGCTTGGGAATCAGTTCAGAAATCACGAACACAAGCAAGAACTCAGGCCTCAGAGTGAAGCTGGGGAATGATTTCAGGTCAACCGTTTCTTCTGCACTTGCATACTTGCACATGTTTCAGCAACCAGAACTGTGCCCACAAAAGGGCAGGTTACACATCTCCCCGAGAACACTTGGTGGAGATGATTAGGATGCATTATTTTTTTTTTCCTTTTACTAGGTCAGAATTGGCAGTGGGAGCTGTGTATGAGGAAGATATTGGAACTCTTGCTGCTCTGGGAATGGGAGGAAAAATGTACACCTAGTGCATTCCATCTTCTCAGAAGAGCTGCGTTCAGGGAAAGGCGCTGGTCGCAGTACAAAGGCTAAAGCCGCTCCGTACTGTTTGATAGTTACCCTGACGTCATCTACTCTCTCAAGGCTTAATCTTCTTTTTTTTAATGTACAAAGTTCAACCTAAATTGGTTTCTGGGTGACTTGTCCCTTCATGATTCAGCCTCCAATGTTCTCCACCAGAAGACCGCTTGTAATTTCTGTTTTATCTTCCTGTCTTCAAAAGCCTCAGCCAGTGACTGGCCCTTTTCTCTTCCCTGGGTGCTTTCATCATAGTGACCACATTCCTAGAGGAGACTCTGAAGTGGACCCCGTAACATAAGAATTAACATGGCTCTAAGTTTCACAAAAAGCTGCCACTGGTAGCTCCTTGAAGGAAGACTGAAATGGGGACGTATAAGAGAATCATAGCTTTAGGAATGATTAACTCCTGACTTAACATGAATCAGGGATTTGTATGGAAAGTAGCAGTTTTGGAAGTTAGCTCTGATGGCGTTTGCTCAGATTCTGAACAGTCACTTGGAAGCAGAGCAGATGGCAGCCATGAGACTTGGGCCTTTTTCAAATGAATGACTATCTCTGTATCTGTCTTGACCATTTAATGTTGTGCTCATATAGGCATGGATAGGGCCAAGGAAGCATGGACCTGGGGAGCCTGGAGGGAACTGCGGAAGACGCCATGATGCCGGGAAAGACAGACCACTGCAGCTGGGGGAGAGCAGCTAGCAGAAAGCCCTCAGTTCAGCTCTCGGTTTCATAAGGGGTTTGGCTCGGCTGAAGAGAGCCACCTTGCCCACAGCTGCTGAGGTGGCTTACAAGTCATATTGTGGGAATATAAACGCCCATCCTCCTAGCCTCACCTCAGGACAACTTTGAACTGTCATCCCAAACAGAAACAGACTTTTTCATGCCATCAAAAAAAAAAAAAAAAAAAAAAAAAAAAGACAGAAAGTTGGAAAGTTGGAGTACTGACCTGAGAAACAGAGAAGCAAAGATAGAACTAGGTTAGACTAGTTCTTTTTCCTCTCTATCTTTGCATTTGGGATGTGGAGTGACATCTGCTTCTCTACAAAGGTTAGGAGCTGTCATTTGAAGTCTTCAGCCACTCTAAAAGTTGGTGGTATGGAGAGAGAAAGGAAGGGAAGAAGCAAAGAAATTGTTTCAAATTGAATACTTACTTCTTTGTACTTAGCATTATACTCCGTGTTCTTGCCCTTGCTCTTGTAAACAACCCTAGATTGAATCCCCTTTTCTCCCCTCTGCCGCTGTGGCAGCAGGCAGGAATCACTAAAAGAGCCAATGAATGAATGGCAATGGTGTCTCGCATCTCTAACCCCCATTTCACATCATGGGGAGGCTGAATGGCATCCTTGCTTCTAAAGGTATGCTGATTCTCCTTGAATGAAGCTTGGCGCATGTATGCCTCACTCGGGGAAGTAAGGGAAGGCTGTTTTGAATACCCAGCCCAGAGTGTGAGGAAGAGGCCTTGACAGCAGGAGGCTGGATAGGGTAGAAGCCAGGGCAAATTAGATGACATCCAAGCAGGAGGTGAAAACTCTGGAGGAGAAAGCCCAGAACCACACGGACAGCTTCTTTCTGTTCCTTGCATGGATCTTAGGGGAATTTGTGTGTTTAAAGTTTCCTTCCTCTGCAGGGTCTCCCATCCCTTGGCATGAACCTCCAAACGTTGAGGTTAGATATGGAACGGACTTCTAAAGACTCAGCCCACAGAGTATGTGAGGGAAGTGATGGGCGGACTACGGAAGCATGAGGTCTCTCCTTCACTCCCTGAGTGTGCCAAGAGGAGAGCCAGTCATTTGGGTGGGCTTGGGCTGTTGGGGTGGGGGGCGTCTTGGTCTTTTGCTCAGGGGTGTGGTAAAATGTGTTCGTGAAAGGCGAGAGGCGTATTGCAGGCTCCCCAGGGCTCCCCAGCCCTCAGGGCCGGCCTGGGTGCGTGCTGCGAGGGGCAGCGGGGGCAGAAGGGATGAGGCCTCGGACCGCGGAGGAGGAGGGCGGGCGCGGAGGCGTGGTGCCAGCTGCAGCGCGCTGGGGCCCCGTGGGCCGAGCCGAGCGGCGGGTACACTCGCCCAGCCGGGGAGAGCTCGGGGAGCGCCGGGCGGGGCCGGGGGGCGCAGTGGGACCCGAGCGGCGGCGGCTGCGGAGCGGGGGCACCCGGAGAGGAAGGAGGGTGGGAGCGAGGGCGGGAGGGGGACGGGCGCGGACCGAAAGTGGGGAAAGAAGGTGCAGGCGGGCGGGCGCCCTGGCCCAGGGGCCGCGGGCGCAGGAGCCCGACGAGGTCGAGCTGGGCGGCGGCGCCGGCCGAGCCGAGGGAGGAGGGGAAGGCGGAGGCGCGGGGAGCGTGTTTGGGGCGCCGCGGCAGGGAGGGTGGCGGCCGCCGGTGCGCGCGGGGCGCTGTGTGTGCGCGCTCTCCCGCTCCCGGAGGAAGATGGCCCAGAAGGGAAAGTTGGGGTGACGCGCGCAGCCCCCGGAGGCTCGGCGGGGGCCGCCGCGGCGAGCCCGACGGAGCGGCGGCCAGGCAGGCCGGGGGGCGCGCAGTCCGGGTGCCTCCGCCGCAGCCGAGGCGCCCGCCCCCTCACTGCAGGTGGCCGCGGGTGCCCCGGGTCCCGGCTGCCGGGGGCGCGGGCGGGCGCGCGGGGGAGCCCGGCTGAGGGATGGGCTGCGCCCCCAGCATCCACGTCTCGCAGAGCGGCGTGATCTACTGCCGGGACTCGGACGAGTCCAACTCGCCCCGCCAGACCACCAGCGTGTCGCAGGGCCCCGCGGCCCCCCTGCACGGCCTCTTCGTCCAGACCGACGCCGCCGACGTTATTCCCCCAAGCCGCGCGTCGGGACCCCCGGGCGCCGCCCGCGTCCGCAGGGCCCGCGCCGAGCTGGGCAGCGGCGGCAGCAGCAGCAGCAGCAGCAGCGCGGGCTCCGCAGCCCCCGCCGCGACCACCTGCAGGGGCCGGAGGCGCCACTGCTGCAGCAGCGCGGAGGCCGAGACCCAGACCAGCTACACCAGCGTCAAGGTAAACGGCTCAGGCTGGTGGGGGGGCTGCCCGCCCCGTCCGGGCGGGGCTAGCATGAGTAGGGGGCTCCGGCGGAGTTGAGCGGCCGTGACGCGGTTGGTTTGGGAGGTTGTCACTAAGGAGGAGTTTACTTTTCCTGTGTGGGAGCGATGAGGGCCCGGAAATGTGAGCAGAAGAGACCCCTGGAGGGGTCCTGGGAGCTGGTTCTGGGGGCCCGGTGGAGAAGGGAGCGCGGTGGGAAGCCCGTGGGCTGGCCCCGTTGCTCACGGAGGGGAGGAAGGCTGCGGCTGCGTTAACTCAGGAGGTGGGCTGGGTATCATTGAGAGCCTCCTGTGGCTGGCTGAATGAAATCTGAGCACCGGGCTGCAGTTTGCCTGTCTCGTAGGTGAATGGTGCAGACCTGGTGCAAGGGTATTGATAGTGCCTCGTACTCAGCTTTTTACCTGGGAAAGCCAGCCAGGCTGCACGGAGTCTCAGCCACGGGCACCGAGCGTGGGGATTTGTGAATGAATGAGGGTGTTTGTGTCGTGTGGAGAGATGTAGGAAGGGAATAGAGGAAGAGGACCAGAGTGGAACCTGTTGTTTGTCACTTCTTTGGGTTAGCCTCATCCTGGACATAATTGAGGGCACCTGGCTGTGAGTTTGGAGGGTCAGCTGAGCTACCGTGAGGGGAAGTGGTTTCCAGGGCAGTGCAGCTGTCTGAGGATGAAGATTCTGAACATACCTCTCATCTCACAGGAGAGTGGAATTTTGAGGAGGGGGGGAAGTGTTTAAATGATTAAAGCAGTCACTAGCAATTTCTTAATGATAGAAGAAAAACGATTGTTTTAATAGTGCCCTCCTGTATGTCCTCAAAATACTATTAAATTTAAGAGGGTTTTCATTGTGTAAGTCTGGTCACTGGGCCTTTTATCATTGTAGCAAACGGGACGATAATGGCACATCCCATTGTGCCCAGGGAACAAAATACATCCCTATGACTCTGAATGTTAGAATCACAGCTTTTGCATGGTCAATAGATGACCAGAAGCCTTTGCGTTGATTGTTTGGCAAAGAAAATTGTGTGTTTAGTACTTGAAAAGTTGTTTAACAGTTGGCCTAGCGTGAACAGGCACCTAGCCTTTATTGGATCAAGTCAGCCTTCAGTGAAGAGGTGAAGAGAAGGACAGCATGAGTTGGTTTCAGTCTGGAAGACTAAGAGCTTCTTTTAGGGAACTTATAACTATCTGTTTTTGTAACATGAAGCTTAACCAAGTTTACTTGTAGTGTTTCTCTGGTAATAGTCATATAATACGATAATATAATAATCATGATAATAAAAAAATACCATTTACCGAGCACCTACTATGTACCAGGTATAAGCTTTCTCTTCTAGCTTTTGAATCTTAACCGTGTGATGATAAAATAGCCAAAGACTGGAGCCCTGCAACCATGACAGTACAACTTACCGATCGAACATTTGTTATAGAGGCATGTGCCGAGCACTGTATTTTTCTTTTGTCAAGCTTTCTTCCCCCACGCTGGTTCACAAAAAATAAATAAATAAATAAAAATAAAAAGGAAGGAAGAAAGAAAGAAAAAAGAATAAAACATCAGGAGCAATTTCAGGGGATTAAAATGATATATTTGGTGGAATAAATAGGGATGTTATTTTAAAAAATAGCCTTTTGCCTTCTTGTTGAAAAGGCAGTTTGAAGATATTGAAGCAGTTCAGAATGGTGTCAACTTATGAACTCTGTGATAATTTTTTTGGGGGGGTCGTGTAAGAGAAATTGTATTATTTCTGCCTTTTAGAGTAGCAAGAATCCCAATTTAATACCTGGCAACTCTAGATATTCCATGTTTATTGAAAGAAGGAATAATGAATGAAATCACTCTCCATGTTTTAATACTTCCCTCAAGAGGCTACTTAGCAAATGAAGGAAAAACTGGAGGGAAAATGAGTCCCAATTATTAGCAGCTAGTATAAACTTGTAGAAATATCATTGCTACTTGGCTAAAGTGTTAAAGGCTTGACCTGAATAGGAATTTAACTCACATTGCTTTATCAACAGGATTTCCAAATAAGAGCTTAATTCATTCCAACCTTTTACTAAGAATGTTGGGAATGAAACTGCTGGTTCAGTGATTGAACACTAATTTGCATATGTAGATCTCAGAAACTATATATTTGAAATTACGTTTGAGACCAGAATTATTATTTATACAAGTCATACAGAATTATTATCACAGAATTGCTTTAGTATATTTAATAGTATCCTTTTAGGATTTGTGACTCAGTGTTATATTATCTTTTTCAATCTTAACATGTTCCATACTCTTTTGTGGATGAGGTAATTTTATAAAAACTTTGCTTGCATTTCTTTTTAGAATAAGAATTCTTCTGCCTTAAAAGTTTGAGATAGTTGCTAGTCATGCCTACCCCCCAACCCCCTTTTCCAAAATGCTCAGGGGAAAAAATAAAGTCCTTACCATTTGGTCCTGTTTACAGTGGTAGTGGGTCATAATAGTTTTTTTTTTTTAATTTCCTCTTTGTACATCAATTATAAACCATATTCTCATTATCTACTTGGTCTCTGGTATTCCCCAGGGTGCAAAAATGTGTGCTTGATCTCTCTCTCCTTTTTTCTAGCAATAATTCATCTCATTAAGCTTTTAGAATGATGAAGCATTATGATGTCAAACATGACGTCAACAGGAACCTTCCTGAATACCTAATTTATAAAAAAAATTATAAACATTAATAATTCATAGGCAGTACAGTGATATCATATGGGTTTCCATTTCTGGTAAGAAGTTAGCTTTTTCTCCCAATTGCTGTGGATATGCAACTTCCTTGTAATTTGTCTCCCTCTTGTTTGCCTTTTTAAAAATAGTACTCCAACAGGAGACTCCTGCAGAATGCTCACTCCTCATACTGTGCCAGTTGTATAATTCTTCTTCAGAAATCCTCAGGGGGGGTGGTCGAACCTCTCTCTGGGAAGATTGGGGGGGGGTTCTTACAAGTCTTCTTTTTTCATACCAGCTGTTGCAGCTGGGAGGCAGCCGGGACTCGGCAGCATTGACAGTACAGCAGACTTGTAGCCATCTCTGGGTGGGTTAACTGTTTTGTGCATCAGGCACAGGACACTGGTAGTTTCCAGATCATTCTGTGTTGATAGGCAGCATCACCAGCTCCCTCTTTCTCCTCCCTTCATTGTGCTCATTTATTCACTCAGCCAGTATTTGTGCCAGACTTTGTTGTAGATGCTGGGGATTCACTGAATATCTGTGAAGTTTGGTAAGCAAAGCCTAATGAGGAGAATGAATCTTTTGTAAGAAGGTGTGCCTAAGTCGGTGATGAATGACTTCTGTGTTAGCCATTCCATGGCTTTCTGAATCAGTGAGGATAATCCCAAATTGATTGTATATAAAAGGACAATAAATATTTTCCCAACCTTCTGGTAAATAATTAATAATAATAATTTTGGTAATAATTTGGGGGGGGTAGGGGTAGAACTATTATGACAAAAAAGTCAGTTTCATTTGTTGGCTAAGTCAGTATTCTCTAGTGTACATCAGAATCACCTGAAAGGCTTCTTAAAAGGTGAATTGCTTGGCCCCACTCCCAGAGTTCTGATTTGGTAGGCCTTGGGTGGGGCCTGAGGATTTGGATTTTTAACAAGCTTCTAGGAATAGGCTGGTGTTGCTTTTAAAAGAATTGAATTGACCGTTGACCAAATGAATTAGGTTGAGGCCACCTCTCGCGGAGTGGGTAGTACTGCGTGTATTTGGGGTGCTAGTCATAGCCCTGCCTTCATCGTCGTTTGCTTCTGTAGGGCAACCTGACATCTCCATTCATGAAGTCAAACTCTGAGCCTCCAAGATGAGCCGGGAAGTCTCCAAGTGGGGAGAGTGTGGACCAGGTAGCCAGCCCACTCCGGTTTCTTGAGGTTTGACTTCCCCTCAGGATCCACTGGGTTTGCAAGTCCTCGTAGCTTGCTTTGCCATCATAGCCCCTCCCATGCCTCTGCCCTTCTGGGGCCGTGTCCTGCATCACGGGAAGTTGCAAGGCAAAGAGGAGCTTACAGTGGGTTGGTGTGACATGATACAGGCTCGTATTCAGTTCTCAGCTTTTGGAGTTCTTGCTGGTCCTTTTCACCATATTTTTCATTTTAAAATGGAGCGTAAAGTTTAGTAAGCCCAAGTGAGTCTTGCAAGTTGATTTAGTAAAACTCAGACTTATTTTCTGCCATAGCTCATTTCATCACAATTTAGTTCCTCTCCTTTCTTCCAACATATTAATTATAGTCAGTGAGCAAATTTTTCTAATTTTCACTGCTTTCCTCAGTAGTTAAACTAATTTTTAGGAAATATCAAGTAATTCTCCCATTTGATTTTGCTAATTAAGTCCTCAAACCAGAAAGTATAGGGTAGTGTAAGATGCTGACTTTCAGAGGTGATCCCTCTCTATAGAAACCCCCCTGTGGTGACCACCAGGCAGGACTTGGGCAAAAGCAGGATGGGACATGCTGGTGAGGGCAGAACAGAACCTACGGTACCAGGCTGGTGAGGGGTTCAGAATGGGAAGGAGGGAGTGAACACTCTGGAACCATGCAGGAAGGTAGAGTCCAGAGTCTGGAGGACCAGGTGAGCATTTCAGGGCTAGGCGGGCAAGTCAAATCTGGAATTCAGGGGCTGTCACGTTAGGCTGAGACCTCTGACTGGAGAACAGGTGTTTACTTTCTCTTCTCTTTGAGGTTCTCTGCTGAGTGTAAAGAGTTCAGGTCCCACAGGAGATGCCAGTGACCAGTCAGAGGGCTGTAATTAAACCCTGCACGTAGGTGAGGCAGGACTAACTCCTCAGGTCTTCCTCACACCTGGTCAGATGGTATCTGGGCAGGAAACAGACTGCAAATGACAAGGATTTAACTAAAATTCATCTACTAAGAGACCATTTCACGCATGCTGGCCAGATGAAAGGAGGTCAAGAACTGATGCGGAAGCCCCCTAAGACTAGAAGAGGAGGGTACTGTCACAGCTTGAAGAGGTAACAGTAGGGAATGGTTATGGGAATTTGAGAACCAAACCTGTTGGTCAGGGAAGCCCCCAGAAGCTGTGGTCTTAAGGAGGGCTGCAGCCATTGGAGGTCTGGGCCTGGCATGGAGAGCCAAGGAGTAAATACCTCCAGGCTATTGTTTTCCCCTCCATTGATCTCCAGCCAGTACCATTTTTGTCCAAACACACCTGGAGAACAGAGGGCAAAGGAGCCCATTGATTGAGGTTTTCCAGAGCAGGATAGAGAGAGTATCCTGACCATACCCCGGAAGCCTCCCTGAAACAAGTGTCAAAAGATGTTGGACATCATTGGAGGCACCCTGGTAAGCTCAAATTGAGATGGGTGATTTTGATGATTTTCTGAAATGATGGCATTTTTAAATGGCCACTTAATGTGTTGTTCATGTTTCCTATTGAATGACTAATAATATTAAAATATGTCCAATTACCTTGTTTGGAGACCTTTTGTTATTGCTGAAAACATCCCCTCCTCCTCAGTTCACTCCCTACCCTGACTCTGCTCAGGCACTTTTTTAGTCGACTTGGGCTGCTAAACAAATAGCATCCACAGCCTGGCGTACACAACGGGCGTTTATGTCACACTGTTCTGGAGGCTGGGAAGTCAAGATCAAGGTGCTGCCAGATTCCACGCCTTGTGAGAGCTTTCTTCCTGGCTTGCAGATGGCCACCTTCTTGTTTTGTCCTCACATGGCCGAGAGCAAGCAAACTCTGGTGTTTCTTCCTCCTATCATTTGACACTGATCCCATCATGAGAACCCCACCCTCATGACCTCATTTAAATCTAATTACCTCCAGGGGCACCTGGGTCCTCAGTCGGTTAAGTGCCTGTCTTGGGCTCAGGTCACGATCCCGGGATCCTGGGATCGAGCCCCACATCAGGCTCCTTGCTCAGGGGGGGCGTCTGCTTCTCCCTCCCTCTCTGCCCCTCCCCACCCATTGCTCTCTCTCTCTCTCTGTCTCAAAAAAATAAATAAAATCTTTAAAAAAAATCTAATTATTTCCCAAAAGTTCCACCTCCAAATACCACCAGGATTAGGGCTACAGTGGAATTTTGGAGGACACATATATTTGGTCTGTAAGACATGTTTCTATCATTTCCCCTGCCCCTTGCACACCGCCGCCTCTCCCTGGGATCTCAAAGCCTAGCAGGAGGCAGTGGGGGGAGAAAGTACTCTTTCTCAAGTTCAAAGTTCCCTAAGTGGGAACACAGCTTAGCCAGTTTATTACATTTTTGCTCGGTTTGCACTTTCCTCCACTCTGAACCTTTTTCCCCACAGCCTCAAAAAGTTGATCGATGAGTTTTACTATGTGTTTACAAGCTGATGTGCTCAATAAAGAATATTATATTTCGGACACACTTAAAAATGTTTAAATGTGGTCAGGACTTCATTTTTAGAAATAGCGGTTACCTTTCACACAGTGGAAGTCTGGGTAGTTATTACGTTTTGTTAGAAAATACCACCTTTTTAACAAGTCGCAATATAGATTAGTTTAGATTTGGCTCTTGATAGCTTCATCTCCATTTTCTCTCTTTTCCTACTGGTGGATAAAAGCCAGGTTTTGCTTAGGATTATAATGCCTTCCTCTTTACCATTATCTTCTTTCATCTCTTCCTTTCTGCCCCCTTAGGGACAGTTCACAGAAAAGTAGTTGAGAAGCTCGTGATTGCTATAATAAAAATCAAGAGACTCTTTTACTTTTGGATAATCCATCAATGAAAGAATATTTCATGGTTGCTTCTTATTTCCAAGATGATTCAAATTTTCGTGTATGGTTTGTACATTTTGCAACAAGGGATGTAGAATGGATATAATAATATCAGGTATTATTCAAGTCCTTGCTATTTGCGGACCCCTTCATATACACCGTTTCACCCAATCTACATAAAAACACTATGAGCTACAAATTGTCATTACCATTTCACAAATGAGGAAGAGGAGACTCCAAGCGGGGGGACAAATTGCTCAAGGTGAGGGCTGAAATTTGAATGTGCGATTGTCTGAGTCCAACTCCAAATCCAGCTACTGAGCTTTACTGCTGCTCACACCAGCCTGAAGACCCAGCCGTGGCTGCTGCTGGAACTGGGGCGTGACTTAGAGCAGAGCGGTGATAAACAGGTGGTGGGGGGGAGGACAGGCGGGGGCCTTGTGGGCGAGGTTTCTCCTCTTATGCATTTGTTGTCACCCCTTCTATTCGGTTGAACTGGTGTGTTGTTTTGAGATAAGTGGAGAATGCAGAATGCATACAAAATTGGAGAAACTTTGTCATTGTTGTCATTGTTCTTAACTGAACACAGTACTTGGCACTTTGTAAGTATTGTACAAATATTAGCTCTTAATAATCCTGCAGTTGCTATGATTTCTGTTTTGGTAGTTAAAATGAGAATTTGGTTATTTCGATTTTGACATTTTTGAGACACATACTTGTCTTTTATTGGAAAATGTATTCCACTTACAAGTAGATTGATTTGGCCAATGTAGGTGACTAACTGGGTTTAAATATAGATGTGATATCTGGAAGCTCTGGAAACTGCTGCCACAGACATGGGTTTGGTCTGCATCTGTTGAATTTCCAAAGGTGACGGCATTGGTAGAATCTTGCCAGTTGGAGGTGGAAGCTGGGGTTTGCTGAGTGTTCCATGAGCATTGCACCTGCACGGAGCTTGGCCTTTCAAGATCAGGGCCTTGGTGTTAATCTTGAGGTGGTTCTGTGTGGAATTCTTTGGCGTAAATCTATAACCCAAAGTGTTCGTCTACACCTGGGCTTAAAGCCACTTTGCGTAAGCACTGTGGGTTTTTACACCCCTGCATTTCAGTGGCGTCGGATGTACACTGCTCGGGAAAATGATACATTGTAAACGTAAGGCCAGTTTTCCCTCAGAGAGGAAGGTGTAAGGATTAGCTACAGGGATGGCGTTGCCTGTGTGAGTCACAAAACAGAGAAGACCCTGAGTGTTGGAAATTTCTACAGGAAGACACATGAGAGATTTTTTAGCAACCTATCATGCAGGGTAATGTGTATAAAAAGAAAAGTGCTGTTTTCTGACGTCAGGTCCACAAATAACATGAAAGCTCTAGACCTGGAAGGTGATGAGTTCAGAGTAGTTGGGGCTTTTGTCCACTCGAGGGTTCCTGCTGAGGGAGCTTCAAGCAAGAGCAATGGCCAAATGAGGAGGACAGTACTAGTTTATGGAGGCCAGTAATCACCTGGTGGCCCAAACCACGCTTAACAAGTAGTTTTGAGGCCGTTTGAGATTCATCTTCATTTTCAGCTTGTGAAACTGATGGACGGTCTTGGCCTAGAAGCTGGTTGCGAGGAAAGCAAACGCTGCTCCATCTGTCGATGCCTCAGAAGCCTCAGTAATGTTTTGATCTGAGCCATAACTGGAACTGAAAGTTTTTCTTTTCCTCACAATCGAATACAAACTTGGGCTACAATATCTCCTATCTCCTTTCCAGAGTTCCCTCAAGAGAGTGATTCCCAAAACAATGATGGCCAGACAAAGGTAAACGAGAGCAGAGGATGGGCTTTGTCAGTGATGGCCAAGTGCTGGTTAGTACTGGCTTCCGGGGCGTCCACCACGTACGTGCTCTGGGACGCGGTGCTGGAACAGGAGGCAGAGGCAGATGGCTTTGCCTGAAGCTTCCTGCCCTATTCCCCCAAATCTCTAAGGCTGAGTTTGCAAAGCCAGTTCTGGGACCCCTTACACATTGGACATCCCCCCACCCACCGACTCACATACACACAGGCCCTGCTGTCCCTGTGGTCGGCTTCTCTGTCCATTTACTGAGTCACAAGTGTTACCCCGGGTGAGCATTCCAAAGCCCAGAGCCTCTCTCTGCAGGGATCTGGCCCCCTAGGACCATGAGACTACTTCGAGATTTCAGGACTGGTTGATAGATGAGGGAGCCTTCATCCTTTTGGGAGGAGCTGGTAGAGGGAAGGGGGTGTGGTCCATTCTCACCTCTGTAAGGGTATTGACAGGGTGGAATGTTGCAGACACATTCTTCCTCACCTTTGTGGAGCTTTTCAGGAAGGGGGAAGGAGATGGTGAAAAGGCCAGAACCTCTTCTGTGTGTCAAAGGTGAGAACATAAAAAAAAAAAAAAAAAAAAAAAAAAAAAAAACCCTCACTTTTACATGCAGATTATGTGACAAAAATACTTTGTAAGGCATCTAGTTGGTATGGATTTTCATATAGAAGCAATGTTATACATGGCATTTAGGTTTCTAGGTTAACCCAAAAAAGTATTCAGACCATTATGTAGCTGGAATATATTTACAATGTTGTGAGAGAAACGTAAAATTGAATTAGAACTAGTGTTTCTTTTGTACATATGTCCTTTGGGAGAAGCGAGTTTAATTAGAGGGCGATGAAGTAGATGGGGGAGAACCTGTAGGCGATCACCTCAGGGAGTGGTTCTCCTGCCTGATGGTTGGTGTTCTGAGGAGGTGAGAGAGAGAGCTGGGGTGCAGGGACCAGGATCTCACCCCTAGGGACTCAGAGCTATGCTGTGACACTGTCCTCTTTTCATCTGGGCTAGTTCATCTCCAAACGCACTAAAGGGGTGTATCTTGTTTCTTTTAGGTGCTTACTTTCTGTTTTACCTACAAATACTTCTGTCTGTATCTTTTAACTCTTAAGAATTCTTAAAAAGAAGCAAAGACAAAACCATTATACACCAAAAAGTTGAAGGACAACTGCCTTAGTTCAGGTTGCCATAACAACAACAAAATGCCATGCACTGGGCGGTTATGGACAACAGAAGTTCACTCGTCCCAGTTCTGGAGGCTGTGAAGTCCAGGATCATGGCGTCAGCAGATTCCGCGTCTGGTGAGCAGCTGCTTCCTGGTTCCTCAGCAGACATCTGACCATGTCCTCACATGGCGGAGTTCGGAGGGCGCTCTCTGGAATCTCTTTGTAGAGGCACGAGTCCCGTTCCCAAGGGCTCCACCCTCCGGTCTTGCGCAGGACCTCCTAATACCGTCGCACTGGCTTTGGATCTCAACACAGGAATTCGGCAGGGACATAAACACTTGACCGTCTTTAGCAACCGCTTAATATCATTCGATTTTCCTAATTGCTTTATTAGTTTTTACAGTTTGTGGGTATCCAAATAAAATTCACTCATTATGATTGACTGATCTATCTCTTAAGCCTCTCTTAATCCATAGGTTCCCCAGGCCTCTATCTTTATACTTGCTCTTAATTTGCTGAGGACCCTCGATTGTTTGTCCTGTGGCTATTCCTCCATCTGCATTTAACTTTTTGCATTCCTGGAGTGGATCTAATGTGTTTTTGTGCTTTCTGTGTTTGTTAGACACTTGCAGGTAGATTTACAGGTTTGATCAAATTATGCTCAATTTTGGGGGGTGGGGGTGGGGCAGGAATACTTTTTCAGTGATACTGTGTTTTCACAGCAGGAAACACATGGTTTGATTGTTTTTGTTTTGTTTTGTTTTGCTGTGATGCTAACCAGTAGTAGTGATCATTACTTACATTCATTCAACATTAGGGGGTGTAAAATGGTGATATTCTCATTGTATCATTTTTTCTTATTAGCTACAATGTCTCTAAGAAGGAAAACTTCTCACCAACTAGTTGGTTTCCCTGGGATACAGTTTATGTAGGGAAGGCAGGTTAAATGCGTCAGTTTTTCTTCTTATTTCCAGTTTTCAAAATAATGAGTTGATTCTCTTAAGGTGATAAGGATTTTTTTTTTTTTTACTTCTTTCTTTGCTTGCTTAGAATCATTATGAATCACTGTGGATCACACATTTATTTGATGTGTGTTAACTCGTTGCAGTGATTATACAATTCGAGTGTCCACATTGCCCATTTTAGACCGGAGGGAGAGAATTCAAATTAGTAAGGCACTTTCCTTGAAGAAATAGTTTCAGCTAAGTTGATTAAATTATGTCCTTATTCTGAAAACGTTCTTTTGTAGATGAGGGCTGCTGAGCACCTGGAGGTGAAGGTCTGTCTTGGCGCCTGCCTAGCAGTTCCTAGCCATACCGAACCCCTAATATCATGGAGCTTTTGAGACGATCCACTGTGCAAGGCCCCACTGCAGCTCCTTTCATGTAATTTTTGTGGTTACAAAAAGATAACCTGGTGTTATGGGAAGATATTCACTGCCCAGGCTTGATTTCTAGCTCTGCCCTACACAAGCTTTGTGACCTTGGAGAAGCTGCGTAACTTCTCCTAAGGTGGGAATAATGCGCTATCAAAAAGATTGGTGCAAGTATAGCAGATGCACAGTCCCTGTAAACCTTCTCAGTTCCCACGAGTGTGTGTGTGTGTGTGTGTGTGTGTGTGTGTGTGTAACTAGGTCTTTGAGATCTGGAATGTATTTTACACTTTCAGGGCATCTCGGTATAGACGAGCACGTTCCAAGTGCTTACTGGCCGCATGGTAGCTACTGTGTGGAGGAATATAGAATTATAATGGAGGCAGGGAGGAAGAGAGTAAAACCTCACATAAGAGTTCTAAGTTGAGGAATTACAAGTTGACCTTGTAACTTGACAGGAAGGGTAGCACGGTAGTTGGTTATTTTTGTCTCTTGGTTCTCAGCTCCATACCTGCTTTTCCCTATTCTCCTTTGTATATCTACAAACCGCATCTTCCAGATCCTGTTGCCAACTGGTCTCCTCTTAGATTCCGGAGGTAGGAGGTCCTGGTGGGAAATTGGGAGTGGGAGAAAGGCAGGTGTATCAGCAGTGGCTCCAGCGAAGTAGCAACGGGAGAACTTGAACAACGCCGGCGCCAGCGTCTCTCATGAGGAGGGAGGGCTGATGGGTTCCAGGCCAGGGTTTCTGACCTCTGGATGTTACTCTTTCACGTTCTGTTTCTCCAGCTCACCTCCATCTTCTTTTGGCTCTTTCATACCTTCCAACACCTTGTAAATAGTTCTTTACGTTGATCCCTCTCTGCTTAATATATGTACCGTGGTTTCTGTTTTTCCCACTGGACACTTGGCATCTGAGGTCAGAAAGAACTAGGTTATAATCTCATGCATGCCATTTACTTTGCTCTGTGCCTTAACTTTTCTCATTTTCAATTTCTTCCCTTGTCTAAGGAGGATAATAAAAGTCACCGCCTCATAGAATTGTTGGTATAATTTACATATATGTGTATATATAAACATCACTGCTAGCTTTCAACCTCACTCTCAGTTAATTGTTGTCTACTATTGGTAACAATATACAAACCCATGTTTGAAGGCTTGTCATTTAACATTTTTTATGATGGAGAAGTTCTAATGCATACAAAAATAGAGAGAATAGTATAATGGAACTTCATGTACATATTACCCAGCTTCAACAGTTATAAAATTAAGCCTTTTCTTTTATCTACACCACCCACTCTCCCCCCTACTCTGGGATTATTTTAAAACAAATCTAAAATATCATATTATTTTAGCTGTAAGTATTTCAGCATGTAACCTTAAGAGATTAGGACTGTTTAAAAAATAACCATAGTGCTATTAACATACCTAAAAATTAAAATAATTCCTTAATATCATCAGATACCAAGATAATGTTCAAATTTCCCTAATTGTCTCATAAATGTCTTTTTTAAAATTGTTGTTTGAATCCTCTTTGGAATAAGATCCACTCATTGATGCGTTTCTTAAGTATCTTTTAATCCATAGGCCCTCCTTTCTCTCTTTGCCTTACAATTTGTGTGTTGACAAAACTGGGTCATTTGTCCAGCAGAGTTTCCCGTGGTCTGGATTTCGCTGATTACATCCCTGCGGTATCATGTACCATGTTCTTCTGGCCTTATATTTCCTATAATATTGGTACTTCCATCTGGAGGTATTTTGGTAGGATTCAGGCTTATTTACGTATTTATTTTGGCAAGACTACTTTATGGGTAGTGCTGTGTACCTCCATCAGGAGGCACATAATGTCTGGTTCCCTCTGTTTTTGTAATGTTTGATGATTGTTGCCTAGATTTCTTAATTCATTGGGGATTGCAAAAGTCTATCATTCATTTTTTTCCTACAATACTTCTGGAGTGCTTCTATAAAGAGAAACTCCCTTTCATCAACTATTTGATTATCCTGAAGTACAGTTCGTATGAGACAGGTAGGATAAATGCTTGATTATTTTATTATTTACCAGTTTTTAAAATAGTGATTTGATTTTTACCATCCTCCAGTGGTGTTATTGGTATTGTTATAAACTGGTAAGTTTATGAATATTAGATGTGTCCCAGTCTGTTGTGGTTATTGTCCTTACGGATGCTCAACTGTCCTATCTTTGGCTACTGGGAGTAGCCTCGTTGGCTCCTAGTTATTTTTGATAGTTTTTTTTTTTTTTTTTTTTTTTTTTTTTGCCTGATGGTATGACAAGATGTTCCAGTTTCATCGTGTTCTTTCCCTGATCTGGAATCAGTAATTTCTCTCAGGAACCTAATTCTTTTTATTGAAAGATGGTATTTAGAGACATGATCTGGGCAGTGGAGTGGTCATTGCTAATGGGCTGGTTATTGTTTCTTGGCTTTTTAAGTGGATACAGCCAGGAAATAAATATTTTTTAGAGCTAAAATGCACCACAAGTTTATACTTACACTTCCAATTCAAATTTAGGACCACAAGGCTTTACTTTAACCTCATCAGTCTTACATTTCTATTTCCTCTTCCCGTGACATAAATACTGATTCTTAGCAACACTGGGGATAATTCCTCATTTGTTCTATCCTTAGTATACCCACAACAGTCTCAAATTCATCACTGAAAACAGCTGAGTATTTTTTCCAGTTATTTTTGACATTAGAGTATATTCTACTAGGGATGAACCGGGAAAATTATTGTGTTTTTTTTTTTAAGATTTTATTTAATTTATTCGACAGAGATAGAGACAGCCAGCGGGAGAGGGAACACAAGCAGGGGGAGTGGGAGAGGAAGAAGCAGGCTCATAGCGGAGGAGCCTGATGTGGGGCTCGATCCCATAACGCCGGGATCACGCCCTGAGCCGAAGGCAGACGCTTAACCACTGTGCCACCCAGGCGCCCCAAATTATTGTGTTTTTAAGTCATTTAAATCAGTTCCTTTGTATGTAGCAATCCTAACAGTGGAATCGTTAGTGATTAATGCACAGTTATGAACAGTTGTGTTCATTTATTTCATTTTGCTTTTGCTTTGGTCTTTTTTTAGTTTTAAATTTTTTAAAATCTAATTTTGTTATAATAATGTAAGTTATTTACATGTTACAACATCAAATCTTTACAATAAGGCATATTCAGAGATGGTTAGATTTAATCCCTATTGCTTATATTCTATGCCTCCCATCAATAGGTAAATATATTTCAAATTTTTAAAGTTTTCATACCGTTGTTTTAATTACACACAAAGATACGTTTATAGACTTCATTTCTTAGATAAATGGTAACGTGTTCACTCATTTTTCTACATTTTGCTTTTTTCACTTCACAATATATCTTGGAGACCACTCCATCATAATCAGTAGATACTCCTCGCTCCTTTTTATAGCTGCATAATGTTCCATTATAAGCTGTACTATACCTTATTCAACCAGCCCCCGTTGATAGTTGTTGGATTATTTCCATTATTTTTTTGCTATTATAAGTGTTGCTGCAGAGAATGGCCCTGTGCTGATATCTTTTTTTATATTACAAAGTCTAAATTGTTTTTAGTACAATAGTGAAATATTCTTTTCCAGAAAGGCCATATTTACCTAATCTGGGGCATTAACCTCTGTCCATCACATAGAGAACTATCATTGGGCCCTTTAATTCTCTAGGAATTATAAATTAGTAATATAGGTTTTGCTCAGTAATATAGGTTTTGCTTAGTATCTCTAGCAGAAGCTTCTCTGTGTGTACAACCTGCTCTTTCCTGCTTTTAACCCAGCAACAGTTTCGTTTTCTTGGAGATGTGGGATCTTGGAGGCAAGCTTCCTAGAGAAGGTTGGTCCCCACAGTGGTAAACACACCTTTTCATGGCAGCAAAATGGTTTGCCATTTCATCTTCACTTATTTGAAAGTTCTGATCAGGGCACCTGGGTGGCTCAGTCGGTTAGGCATCTGCGTTCGGCTCAGGTCGTGATCCCAGGGTCCTGGGATCCAGCCCTGCACTGGACTCTCTGCTCATTGTGGAGCCTGCTTCTCCCCCTCCCTCTGCCCTTCCCCCCTGCTTATGCTCTCCCTCTCTCTCTCTCTGTCAAATAAATAAATAAAATCTTTAAAAAAAGAAAGTTCTGTGCGTTGACACTGTCATCAACCCTGTCAACATCCATGGAGTGCCACGGGGGGCTCAGCATCATAGATTGTTTGAAAGAATTTCCTTGAGCCTCCGTAAGGACTTAGAACATAAGTAATTCTTTATCTTAATCTTAGTCATTAAGACCTAAAATCAAGGAGTTTTTTTTAGTTTAAGAAATTCAATTCATGGATATATATTGTTTTATGTTTTAAGAGTATGATTCTAGAGGCGCCTGGATGGCTCAGTCAGTTGAACGACTGACTCTTGATTTCGGCTGGAGTCATGATCTCAGGTTTGTAGGATCAAGTCCCATGCATCAGGTTCCACACTCAGTGGCAGTCTGTTTCTCTTCCCCTCTCTCTCCCTCTGCCCCTCCCCTCGCTCGTTCTCTAAAATAAATAAATAAATCTTTAGGAAAATATATGATTCTACTTTTGTGGTAGAACCACATGTCTGATCTATGGATACTTTTCCTAAAGTGCTCTCTCATGTTTAATATCATTTATAAATGGGTCTTGTTTTTTTTCCCCCTTATAGAGATATATCAACTTTATCAATTAGCAATGCTCAATATAGTTTCTGGGCTTACGAGTTATGTATGGGTAGGAATGAGGAGGTGCAATGAAGTTGGGGCGGGGCGGGAGGGAAAGATAGGGAGAAGCAGAGAGTGTGTGCAAATAAGAAAGAATGAGAGAGAAATTGGGGGGGTGCAGATTGGAAACTGAAAGATGGAGAAAATGATAGAGTGGATATACACCTTTGCATGTCCAAAAGAGACACTCTTAAAAGTGGGGTACCTTCACTGTGTGCCATTAAAGAAGAAAGACAGAATTGCTTATCTGCCCTAGCTAAGGAGAATCAAGGTGGGGTCTCAGTTCCCTGTGTTAGCCATCAAGTGGTGCTGTCAGACTAAGGCAGCTTGGTTGTCAAACATGGAGAAATTTTGGGGTAGACTGGTTCAGTTCAGCAGTTCAACAAATATTTTTTGTGGGTCTAACTGCATACTGAACTCCTGTGTTAAACTTAGGAGTACAAAGATGGATAAGATGACTCCTTCCCTATAGAAGTTTCTATTCTAGTTGGGATGGAGAGAGATACACACATAAGTATTTATCTATTGCCATGTAACATAATACCACAGATTGAGCGGCTTCAGATACACTCATTTATGGTCAGTTTCTGTGGGTCGGGAATCCGTACATAGCCTATCTGGGACCTCTCCATCAGCATCTCTTACAAGGTTGCAATGTATTGGCTAGGGCTAGGTCTCATCTGCAGACTTGACTGGAGAAGAATCCTCTTCTAAGCTTAGTAGCATGGCTGTTTGCAGGATTCAATTCCATAATGGCTTTTAGACCGAAGGCCTCATTGCTTGTCTGGCTGTTGGCCAGAGGCCACCCTCGGTTCCTTGGCACTTGGACCTCCTAGACATGGCAGCATGCTTCATCACAGCCAGCAAGAGGGACAGTCTGCTAGTAAGATGGTAGCCACAATCTTGTGTAGCCTGGTTGCAGATGTGACATCCCATCATCTTTGCTGTATTCTTTTGACCAGAAACAAGTTACTAGGCTAGTCTATACTCAAGAGAGAGGGATTACACAAAGGTGTGAATATGAGGAGGTAGGAATCACTGGGGGCAATATTAGAGTCTGCTTGCTATACTGGTGTTTACTATAGCTCTGTAGTGTCTGAAAGAGGTAGGGTTCCACAGGAACATGAAGGGAAAGTATCTGACTCAGCCTGGCGTGGAAATGGCTTCTCAAGTAATGCATTGTCTGAGTGTAATCTTCTTGAAGGACATATAAAGATTAATTTGGTGTGTATTAACATGATAGGGGAGGGAGATGTTTAAGTAGAGGGAACAATGTGAGCAGACACCGAGGGGGTGAAATAGGATAGGATGTCTGTGGACCACCATCCAATAGTTCAGTGTAAACTGTGTGTGGAAGACACGTAAGTCAGAAATATAAGGCAAAGGTCACATTGGGGGATATTTCCTTTGCTAGACTAAAAAGAAAATGAGGACTTTATCAAGGGAATTATAGGGAGGATTTTAGCAGGGGAATGATGTCATCACTTGATTGAAGAAGATTGTGGAAGATTGATTTCGATAGTTTCTACAATAATTCACGGTGTGAGATGAAGGGAGCCTGGATTAAAGATTGATTTCGATAGTTTCTACAATAATTCACGGAGTGAGATGAAGGGAGCCTGGATTAAAGTAGTGGCAATAGAGAAGAGGCAATCGATTTTCGTGTTTTTAAATCAAGAAGTTATTTGATGTTGGGACAAGGCAGATGTGGGAAATGGAAGCATTTGGAATGATGCCCAGGTTTTGGCTTAGTTTTGGCAGAACATCCTTGTTCAGGATCAGAGGAAAGAGAAGGGGAGAGAGGGAGAAGAAGAGTGGAAGGAGGAGATCTGTAAGTGTGCATGTAGGTTTGTAAATTTATTGACTGACTACAGCTTAACGCGAAGTGTTCTTTACAATGTTTATGTTCATAATTTAATCAGTGTCACTATGTAAATTTACTTTCTAGGCAAACCATATGCCTCAGTGATAGGAGATAGAATCAAATACAGAATTCATTTTCCTTACAAACAGTTTGATAAAAGAAAAGTTGGTGTTAGAATCTCAGTAAGCTAAGACCACAGGTGGGGAGCCCCTGACCAGTCCTGTCTAGTGCTTGGAATCTTGTAATGTGGTCCCTGAGTGCAAGTCCTACTATAAACACTAGGTATGAAGTGTCATATCACTGACTTTCTTTGAGATATAATTCACATAACATAAAATTCACCATTTTAGGGGCGCCTGGGTGGCTCCACCAGTCAAACATCTGACTTCAGCTCAGGTCATGATCCCAGGGTCCTGGGATGGAGCCTCCCGCATCGGGCTCCCTGCTCAGCGGGGAGTCTGCTTCTCCTTCTGCCTGCTGCTCCCCCTACTTGTGTTCTCTCTCATTCTGTCAAATAAATAAATAAAATCTGAAAAAAAATAAGAATTCACCATTTTAAAGTGTACAGTTCAGTGGCTTTTAGTATATTCATTATGTTGTGCTTCCATTACCACGGTCTAATTCTGGAATATTTCCATCACACCCAAAAGGAACTCCATACCTATTATCAGTCAGTCCCAATTCTCTTCTTTCCCAGCACTTGGCAACCACTAATGTACTTTCTGACTCCACAGATTTGCTTATTCTGGACATTTCATATAGATGGACTCATACAGGATGCGGCCCTTTGTGTCTGGCATCTTTCACTTAGCCTGATGTTTTCATGGTGCATCCAGGTTGTAGCAGGTGTCAGCATTTTATCCCTCTTATTACCAAATAATATTTCATTGCACAACATTTTGTTTATCCATCGATCCACTGACGGACATTTGGGTTGTTTCCTTTATGGCTATTATGCAAAATGCTGCTGTGAGCAGTCTCGTGTAAGTTTTTGTGTGGACATATGCTTTCATTTCTCATGGGTAATTCTAAGAGTAGAATTGCTTGGTCATATGGTAACTCTATGTTTAACTTTTTGAGGAACCACCAAACTATTTTCCAATGCAGCTGCATCATTTTACATTTTTGCTAGCATGTGGGAGGGTCCCTGTTTCTCCACATCCTTGCCAACACTTGATATTATCTGCCTTTTTTATTCTAGCCATTCAGGTGGGTGTGAAGTTGGGTCTCAGTGTGGTTTTGATTTACATGTCCCTGGTGGCTAACTCAGAGTTGTTTTTAAGAGTTAAATGGATACCATAGGTGAAGTCTGACATGAATTTTGTTCTCAATTCTCTGCTAGATCCAAGGGACCACCCCCCCAGAATAAGTGTGTTATTGTTCCTAGTCAGTTTTATTTACACTGCAGCCTCCTATGTCAGGAAGGCAGATCACAGGCAAAATTCCCCACTGGCCTTACACTCATGTGTACAGCCATATACCCGTGTATGCCAGAGTTCCCTGTGGAGTCCTAGTCCAGAGCTCTAGAATCACAATCTAATGGGCCCCAGATTGTGCTTTAACAAAAAAACAAAAAAACAAAAAAAAAGAAAGAAAGAAAGAAAGAAAGAAAGAAAGAAAGAAAGAAAGAAAAAGAAAAGAAAGAAAAGAAAAGCTACCTGTGTGAGTCATCGCCTTGACTCCAGTCTAAGAGAAGCTAATTATTGGTACGATCTGGAGGAAAGGCAAGAGACTTGGAGTTTCACGGCACTTTCTTTTGTTGCCGGAGGGGGCGCTACTGAGCGAATGCGGTTCAGATCTCGCAGCGACGACTGAGAGGTCACCAGTTTTACAAACCAGAAACTAAGGCGTAGGTTTGGTTCAGAAGCTTAATACGAATATGAAATCATTGGAAACACTGGAATTAAATGTGGGGCTGGTTTTCTGGTTTGGGCACAATGAGTCACACAGCGTGTGTTGGGTCTTGATATTTGTTTTGCTAATTTAGATGGAATGGTGGTAAAGATAATTCCCAAATGGTGGCTCATGCAAAATTCATGCGTAGTTTTTTGGAATGCATTTTTTACGTGTTGCTGTGAACGCGGATGCAGCTGCCGGTATGGAGATTTGCAGTTACTTAGGGGGAGGTCTGAGGAAACCTTCCCTTCCTACTTACCCAATTCTTGCTGCTTATTTTGACTAAAGAGCATTGCTTTGTGGATGGACCTAAAGTTCCTAAGGAAACATTGTTTCTCTTTAGGCTGTTCCTCCCAGATTATAGTGAAATGAGTCAGATTTGGTCTTAAAATAAGATGAGAAATTCAAACCTTCTTTACTAGCTTCTTTTGTATGATAATCAGAGAAGGTAGGAATGATAATAATAGTAATAATGTCAAAAGGGAGCTGTGTGACAAAAGATTTTGCTACATGTTAATTCAGAATTGATTGCAATTGTCAAAGTTGCATCAGTCAGGGTCCCAGGGGGAACAGTTTACCCCAGCTGGTTCTCATGAAGAGACTTACATGGAGATTCTAGGTACCGGGGTGTGAGCAGAGATTAGGAAAGACAAGGGACAGAGAAGTGCCCCGCCTGGCAACTGCGTGAAACCCTTACTGGCCCTCCAGCCGAAGGGGCCGGGAGAGGAAAGAGCTTTGTTTACGAAGGCACAAGTTATGGCCAGGGCAGGGTACTGAGGCAGGGAGGAGTGGGGAAGGAAGGACCCAACCTCCATCTCTCTCCACCCCCCAGTGCCCTGCCAGTGCCTCCCATGGGGTGCAGCCCCCGTGAAGCCAGCTGGGAAGGGAGGCCTGTGGTACGGACTCTAGAGGTGAGCCTCGCAGGGCCCAGAGCAGAACAGACAGTGCATGGGGCTGGTGGTTTGCAATTGGAGAATCAATCTGTACAATAACCAAGTATTTTACAGTGAGCACATTCTATTTTCTGTAATTTTAGAAGGTGTTATTTTGGAGGACTTCAAGAAATATTGCAAGTAGAGAAACGTGTTCGTTTGTCAGTTTTAAAGAATTCCACTGTTTTTCACATTTACTTAATGCAAAAACGTCTTATCTTTTAGGCGATGAACTTCATTATGAAGTCTCTTGAACTTTGCATTGCCCCCTTATTTTCCACCGTACAGTACATAGCACTGCGTGGACACTGAGGCACAGAGAGCTAGACTGTGTCTTCCAGACTGGCAGAGCGTGATTTTTAAATTCCTCTTTTTCTGAATAGTGCATAGATATTTGTGAATTATTCCGAGGCGGTCACTTGTCTTCACGTCAAATTAGTCCGGGTGGAGTTTAGTTGAGCATTTTTGTAGCCTGCCACCGAGGAGAAGATGCAGTGTTAGAGACGTCCAGAGAGCCGCACGTCTCCCGCAGACAGCTGGGAATTATTTTGTGCCACACACTGATGAAATACACCCACTTGAAATGTTTGTGGTAACCGAGTGACCTGTTTTCTCTGTCGTCATGTGTGTAATTCTCCCAGGTCCGAGGAAAGGGCAGATGAAGCTCTGTGTCTCTGGGTGCCTATGGGGTTGCTAGGAAATGATTTTCAAAGTGCTTTGTGGTGATGCAGTAGGTTGAACTTTTTTGTGAAGCGTTGTCATGGAAACCAAGTGCATCATTGCCTTGTCTGACTAATTTATCTTTTAATGATAAAAAAACTGTAATCCAGGGTTAATGGATTAAAAAAATAGTAAGAAAGTGTAATGAAAAAACCAATAACTTAGAGGGGAATATTGCTGTAAGTAGCAAATCTTCTGTATGGGAAGATTTCCCTGGCAATGTAATTCACGTTGGTCGGGGGCTTGGCTGTATGTAGCGATGGGAGCTAATCAGTTTGTTTTCCTGCTTGTGTTCGGAGTAAGAAAACCATGATTTCACCCTGTGGCTTGCTGCTGTGGAGTGTTATTACTGACCCTAGCTCCAGAGCTCGTGAGTGAAGCAGAAGGGAGCACACCCACACCGTGAGTCTCAGCAAGGTTACCCCGGTTTAGCTGATTGGTCGGTTGGGCTTGCTTCTCCTCTACCCCCCGCAGGACGCCCCCTCCACCACGAGCAGGCTGAGAGGTGACAGGGATGGCTCTTTCACAGGGCCCGTCATGTGGAAATGGTGCCCTAGGCTTGCTCTCTCTGTTAAGCAGCCATGCATACACCCCAAGTTGCTCGGAGCAGATGTCGGAGCAGTCTGCCCTGACTTCCTGGGGTAGTTCTAAGGGCCCTTAAGGAAGAAATATTTCCCTCTTCTGTGGAGGGAGGACAAAACTTTCTAGCACTGTAGGTATGGTGGATGCTGCTTATATCTCGATTGCAAGCTTATTAGGATCAATTCAAATGGAAGTACTTCGTCAGGATAGAAGAACTGAACTTGACGGAGATTTTATACTGTATTTCGTGGTTCATCTGCTTCCATGGAAATTCAGCTCCTGGGGTTTCATTTCTCACCCTCCAGCTGTGTGTGTGTGTGTGTGTGTGTGTGTGCGCGTGCGCGTGTGCACGCGTGAGCGCCTCTGCACGTGAAGTAGACTCATACTGCCTTGAATTAAATCTGCTCATTTGTTTTAGACCTTTCAAAATATTTTGTATGAATAATTCCAAGTTTAATGTATGTTTGAGTGTTTTTGCATTTAAGGGGGGAAAACTTTGACTCTAGCCATGAGTCTTCAGATTGATAATGGAAACAAGCCAATTTAAATCAGCATTTCACTGAGCGGTATTTAAGGCCCAAATCTGTTTTCATTCATTCATTCATTTAGTACGTATTACTGCACGCCTGCTTTGTGCAGGGTACTTCTGGTACACCTATCATGTAGAAAAGAATTGTCAGGAGCCAGGAGGTACCTTTAAGGAGCTGAACCCTAGGCTGTCCAGAATGGCCACAACCAGGAGAATGACGTCTTGCAGCCATATTGGGATCCCCTTGCTGCGGCCCCTGTGTTCTTGTGCATTGCTTCTTATACCTTTGGCTGTTTCCCCAATTTTAGAGTAGGAATGCAGTTCTTGGTGACAACATGGTACACATGCTTATTGTTTCTGTATGACCTTCCGGTATTGACCTTCGGTTGGGACTACCACCTTCGTTGGTAAAATGCCCCCAGAACCTAGCCCTGGAAGGACTGGGTGGCTCCTGGCTCCATCCCACAGGGTTTTGGCTTCTGCTTTGATCCTCACTACTTCTGTTCCCAGGCACGCCTCAGGGTGGGAGTGGGGCCGTCCTCCCTACGTTAATAGTCTGACTGACCCGCACACCTAGGGTTCTGTCTGGGCTTCCCCAGAGCAGAGATGAGACAAGACTGTCAGGTTGAGGAGGACTTCACCGAAGACTCAGGGATGACAAAGGAGAACAAGCAGGGGGACCACTCTGAAGCTGGACTCTCTGGTTTGTCCTCAGGCGCTGGCAGCTCTTGTCCAGTCTCCTGGAGACCTCGGTCTGGCCTTCCCTACCCCGTGCTTCTCTGCAGTAGTTTGACCTTTATCCCTTTTCCTCCGCAGTCTTCCTCCAGGTTCCTAGACCCCTAAAGTCCAGACAGGTGAGGCTAAGACCATCCCAGGGTATATGTTATCTTTAAGAATCAGTGGCCTACTTAGGCTGTTTTCTCCTCTGTTTCATGGAGTAAGAGTAATACCTGTTAGCTCTGGGAGGAGTAAGAATTAGGTGAAAGCATATGTGCGAATGCTCAGCGTAGCGCCTGACACTTGGTGAGTGCTGTGGTCATTCCACCATTGGAAAGACCCCCCCTTCTAGTCACCACCCCCTTTCCCCCCCATGTCTGAAGATCACCCTTAGTCCTCCTGACCTCAGCATTCACTACAACAGCCTCAGAGGAACCCCACAGAAGCCAAGGGGCTGTCATTGACCTTGCACCACAGCTGCCCCGGGGGCCCCTTTTGTATCACAGAATAAACCCATGTCCCTGCCTTCCTTCCAGTATCTACCTGTATGTGGTGATGTGTGTGTGTGTGTGTGTGTTTGTGTGTGCGCGTGTACACGCGCGCACACTGGTGTGAACTCCAAGTTGGGGCATAGACCAAAAACTGGCTATGTTCACGGGCCTTTTAGTATATTATTCAATTGAAGAGGTGGTCAGAGTAGCTTTTGCTCTAAACTGTCTAGCATTTTGCCCACATTTCCCACGTGTTCCTCAGCACTCAGCCTGCCAGCATGGGAATCCGATTCTCTGGGCTATGCTTAGCTCTTCCTGTTGGGGACTCACTGTCTTACAGATCAAGGACCAAGAGACTGCAAACAGTGCGTTCATTCAGTCAGTCTGTTATGCGGCAAGTAACTGCTGAGTGCCGACTATGTCCCCAGTCCAGGGAATACAGAGTCCCTAATCTTACGCAGCTTGTGCCGTCATCCATTCACCACTTTCATCCATTCATTAAACACAACTGGAAATTCTGTGCTTATCTTCTTATTAGTAGGAAACATTTCCTTCATGTTCTTCTCTTTTTTCACTTACACTTTCATTCATTTATTTGTTCAGCACATATTGACTGGGGGCCTAATATGTGTCAGGTAATGCTCAAGATACTGAGTTACGGCAGCAAAAAAAAAAAAAAAAAAAAAAAAAAAAGGTGAAAGTTCCTGTCTTCTTAGAGCCCACATTCTAGTTGGGGAGACTACCAATAAAAAAAGAAGTAAGTAACAGAAATGTTGCTGTGGACCGAATACTTGTGCCCCCCCACCCCCAGTCCTGTGTTGCAATCCTAATCCCCAGTGTGATGGTATTGGGAGATAGAGCTTTTGGTTGGTTGATGAGGTCCGGTGGTGGAGACTTCATGAAAGGGATTGGCGTCCTTATCAAAGAGACCCCAGAGAGCTCCCTCCCCTGTTCTCTGCTGTATGAGGACATAATGAAGAGTGCAGTCTGCAACCTGGAAGGGCGCTCTCCTTGGAACTTGACCATGCTGGCACCCTGCTCTAGGACTTTGGCCTCTAGCACCGTGAGAAATGTCTATTGTGTAAAGCCACCTGGTCCATGGCCCTTTGTTACAGCAGCCTGAGCTGACTAAGACAAATATGTCAGTGAGCTGTGTCAGGGAGGAAGACGATGCGGGAAGGGGAAGGACATGTCCTTCCAAAATAGCTATCGATTTCATTGATGTCAAAATGCACTTGTTCAAACACATTTTTGCAGCTCTGAAATTGGGATGCACCTTATAAATGGCAGTATTTCTGCTCCTTCGATTGACACTATTTCATGCAGTGGCAGGTAAAATAATGGTGTGTCTTATAATGCATAGCTTCTTAGATTAATAAATATGACAGCCCTCACCGTGTACCAGGCACTGTTGTAAGCAGTTTAGCTGCTTAGCTACCTCACTGAATCCTCACAACCGTATTAGGCTGCCACAACTGTTCTTTTAAAGACAAGGAACCTGAAGCCCAGAGTGAGTGAGTAACATACTTAAAGTCACCCCACCGGGAAGTGGCAATGTCAGGATTGGAACCCAGGCTGGCTGACTATGGAGTCTGGGCTCTGAACTGCTGGGAAGTATTGCCAGAGAGGGTCTTCCAGGAAGGTGACTTTTGAGATGAGACTTGAAAGAGGAGAGGGAGAAAGCCATGTGGATACCTGGAGGAAAAGTGTCTTAGACAGAGTGGCTGAGCCTAGAATGTGTTTGCACTTGCAGAGAAGCCACAAGCAGGCCTGTGTTTGGTGAGTGGAACACGTGAGAGGGAATAGGGAGGGGAGGGCAGAAAGGTGAAGGGTGGGCACATCGTGTATCAGTTTTGTCTGTTCTAAGGACTCTGATGTTTGCTTTAAACCAGACAGGAGTCACTAGAGAGTTCTGACCGGAGGGGTGATTTATTTTGCTGGGATTTTTCTGCCTGCTGCATTGAAAATAGTCTGAAAGAGACAAGTTAGGAGCTCCTTGGAATAATTCGGGAGAGAAATGTCAATGGCTTGGTTGACATTGGTAGCGGCAAAGGTAGTAAGAAGTAGTCAAATGCCAAATATATTTCGAAGACACAGGTGGCATAATTTCTGATGGATTAAATGTGGGAATATAAGATGGTGATGATGACGTTATTAAAAGTAATAGCCAATGTTTGAATATGCTTACTAAGCACTTTACCCATACTAGTTCAGTTAATTCCTGTAACGTATCTAGGAGGAAGTAGGTACCATTACTATCCCCATTCCATAGATGCGAGAAACCGAGGCACGGAAAGTTTAGGTAATTTGTGCAGTGTCACAGCCTAGCTAGTGATGAAAATAGGATTCTAATCGAGGTGGTCCAGATCCAGAGTCTATTTTTGACTGTTACATTTTATTGCCTCTATGCTGAGAACAAGAGCCATGGGTAAACTAAAGTTTTTGCCTTGAGTAATTCAAAATCACTGAGGTGGTGGTTAGGACTTTTTAAAGCAGAGATGATAATGTTTAGACCAGTTTTGAATATGTTAAATTAGAGTTGTCTTTTGGACATCTCTGTGGAGAGATGTGGAATATATAGGTTTGGGGTTCAGGGGCAAAGTCCTACCTGTAGACATAAATTTGAGACTGGTCGCTACATAGATGCACTGGGATGGAGTCACCAAAGGAGTGAGTGTGCACAGAAAGAAGATCCAGGAGCTAGACGATGGCCAGAGGCGCCCAGCACTTAGAGATGGGGTTAATGAGGGGAATTCCAGTGCCTGAGAATCAGTGACCACTGCGTACGAGGAAGAGAGTATGGTGACCTGAAAGCCAAGTGAGAAGTAATGTTGCAAAGAAGAGTGAGTGATCAACCATGCAGTGTGCTGCTAGTAGATCAAGTAAGATGAAGACCAATACTGAGAAGTTTTTCTGCAAAGGAAAGGAAAGAAAAGGGATGATGTCCGCTGGGGCACATGTTCTGCCAACGTCAGTTAGGTTCGGCTGTTCGATGGTGTCGTTCAGTTCTTCCATATCCTTGTTGCTTTTCTGTGTAGTAGTTGTTTGCTAAGCTTCTTGAATCTTTCAGCTGTTATTTCTTCACATTCTTTTTCTCCTCTCCTTTCAAACTGCAATGACATGATGTTCTGTGTGTTATTGTGCTATTCATTTTTTTCCTAAGATTATTTATTTATTTGAGAGAGAGAGAGAGCATGAGCAGGGAGGGGGTGAGGGGCAGAGGAAGAAGCAAACTCCCTGCTGAGCAGGGAGCCCAGTGCGGGGCTCGATCCCAGGACCCTGGGATCACGACCTGAGCCGAAGGCAGACGCTTAACTGACTGAGCCCCCCAGGCACCCCTGTGCTATTCATCTTTTTTTCAGTCTTTTCTCTTTGCTGTTCAGATTGGATAATTTGTATTGATCTATCTGTCAGTTCACTGACTGTTTCCTTTATCTCCATTCTAATATCGAACCAATATAGCTAGTTTTTCACTTTGGTTATTCTTTCATTTTTAAAATTTTCATTTGGTTCTTCTTTTTATCTTCTGTTCTTTGCTGAGACTTTCTACCTTTACATTTGCTTCAAGTGTTAACCCTTATTGAACTGTATTTGTAATAGTTGCTTTAAAGCCTTTGTTAGATGATTCTAGCATCTTTGCCATCTAGATGTTTGCATCTTTCGATTATCTTTTCCCATGCAAGTTGTCACTTCCCTGGTTCTTTTTTTTTTTTTTAAAGATTTTATTTATTTATTTGACAGAGATAGAGACAGCCAGCGAGAGAGGGAACACAAGCAGGGGGAGTGGGAGAGGAAGAAGCAGGCTCATAGCGGAAGAGCCTGATGTGGGGCTCGATCCCATAACGCCGGGATCACGCCCTGAGCCGAAGGCAGACGCTTAACCGCTGTGCCACCCAGGCGCCCCATCACTTCCCTGGTTCTTATGTCTAGAATTTTGGATTGTATTATCAGACTTCGTATCTTGATTAAATCTTATGGTGAATCTTGATATTTTTGCTTCAGCACAGAATCAATCCAGTTGGGTACAGCCTACAAATTCCTATTCATCTTCAGCAAGTTGTGGTTTCCATGTGAGTTCCATGTTCAAAGACTTTACAATGCTCTTTGCAGAGTCTGGTGTGGATGCCACCCAGTGGCCAGTCTGTGACCTGGGAGGGGCTCTGTCTCATAAATTACTTGCCAAAGTCCATGGTATGCTCTTTAGCATGAGATCCATGTGTGTGCAACGTGGAGGTGACCCCAAGAGTACATAAACAGCTTTACGGTTTTGCTTTTCCAAGCTCTTCCTTCTTTGCAATGCTTAGTTTTTTGTTTTCTTTTCTTTTCTTTTTTTTAGCTCTCTAGGGCTCCCCTTCTTGGTCCTCTGGACTGAGCTCTGGGCCTTTCTTTACCTCACTCTGCTGCACATTTGCCATAACTGTGGCCACATTCGGAGTCAAGTGATGGGAGGGTGGAGGGAGAAAAAAGAGCAATGATAACACCCTCTCTAGACACAGCTCCTCTGATTCGAGAGAAACGTTTTCTTCCTTTAGAGTTTTAGTCTCCCGTGGATTCCTGCTGCTGCTTTCGCAGGATCACTTGAAGGCTGGGACATGAGAAAATGGAGGAAGATTTTTAAAAAATGGGAAGTCTCTCCCCCACCTTCCTGCAAGTGTTAGGAAACCCCTTTCCCATTCTTTGAGCCAGAACTAGAGCGTCTTCTGGAGCTTATTTTGAGAGCACTAATGGTTTTCAGACTGCAGTGAATACAGGCCAACGGATACCAGTGAGGAGAAAATGATCACCTCATCACGAGTTTGATGATACTTTGATTTCTGGTTGTTTTCTCCAATCCACCTGCTAGTATTTACTTTTCAAGGTGCGCAAGTAACTGCTGCATGCGTTCTGTCCAGGTTCTGTAATTGCATTAGGTGAGAGAGACAAGATGCAGTGTGCTTACTCTTACCCAGAACCAGAACCTCCAGCTGTTTTCTGGGAGGCTTGTTGGTATGCGCCATGCATGAGTTTGGTGTTGGATCAAGTTAAGGAAGGATTTGAACTGTAAGAAAGTGTTCTGTTGCTGTTTGTAGTGACAGTGAGCAAGGCGGTGGGTTCTTGCGGGTGTTTTTTCCAGAGGCATTTTAGCAGCTATAGCAGCTCTGTTTTTTAAATGATAACTTTGGAAACTTTAAAAGCAAAATCTGAAATGCAAGTTGGCCAGATGCTTGTGGTTTCTTTAGCAAATCAATGTAGCTTTCCCATTTCCCCAGAGAAATCATCAGATGGCTGATGTGAACTTGCTTTATCCCATGAGAGAGGCAGGGAAGGTGGTTGGGAGCTGGCCTTGCCATTAGACATGCTTGAACTCCAGTCTTGGCTTCATTACTTAGTAACTGTGTGACCTTGGTCAAGCTACTGAACATCCCCAACCCCCATTTCTTCATGGGTAAATGGATGATAATCATAGTGTTTCCATGACACAGTTGCTGTGTGATTCAATGAGGTAATGTAGGTAATGTTCTTCATATGCTGCTTACTAAATATTAGCAATTACTCTTACTAGGATTGTTTTGTGACATAAGTAAATGATTATGCCTATTTACTGCCTCCAATTACTTCTAATCTTTTTTAAAAGTGGCATCTACTCTCCTCCTCTCAGTATTTCAGTTCATATTGAACATCCATTAATGTTCTTTCTTGAGTTTCAAGAGCAATATGCTTTGAACTATATTTCTGCTAATGAAAGTATTTGAATAGGTATTTGAATGTTATCATTTACCCCAAAGATACAGACGTAGTGAAGAGAAGGGCCAGATGCACCCCAATGTTCATAGCAGCAGTGTCCACAATAGCTAAATCGTGGAAGGAGCCGAGATGCCCTTCAACAGATGACTGGATTAAGAAATTGTGGTCCATATATACAATGGAATATTACTCAGCCATCAGAAAGAACGAGTTCTCAACATTTGCTGCAACATGGATGGCACTGGAGGAGATAATGCTAAGTGAAATAAGTCAAGCAGAGAAAAACAACTATCATATGATTTCTCTCATCTATGGAACATAAGAACTAGGAAGATCGGTAGGGGAAGAAAGGGATAAAGAAAGGGGGGTAATCAGAAGGGGGAATGAAGCATGAGAGACTATGGATTCTGAGAAACAAACTGAGGGCTTCAGAGGGGAGGGGGTGGGGTAATAGGATAGGCTGGTGATGGGTAGTAAGGAGGGCACGTATTGCATGGTGCACTGGGTGTTATACGCAACTAATGAATCATCGAGCTTTACATCAGAAACCAGGGATGTACTGTATGGTGACTAACATAATTTAATAAAAAAGCATTAAAAAAAAAAGAATGAATGTTATCATGAGTTACCATCAGTACTTACTGAAGAATAGCAGTGGCGTGTAGGTGGTGGAGTTATGGTAAGCCTCTCGCCCGGTCTTCTGGATGTTTCACCCAAGAGCTGCCCCTCCAAAGGTGGCCTACTAGTGAGCGCCCTGGACAAAGACTTCTTTTTTTTCAAGGGCTGTTCTTTCCTCTGTTGACTGCAATTCTTTTTTTTTTTTAATAGCTTATTTTATTATTTTTTAAAGATTTTATTTATTTGTCAGAGAGTGTGTGAGAGAGAGAGAGAGCGTGGCAGGCAGAAGGAGAGGCAGTCTCCCCACTGAGCAGGGAGCCTGATGCAGGACTCGATCCCAGGACCCAGGGATCACCACTCTGAGCTGAGGGCAGACTCTTCACCGACGGAGCCACCCAGGCATCCCTGTTAATTGCAATTCTTGTTTGCAGCTGTCTTACTCTTCTCTTTTTCATCCTTCATTTTTATATTTAAAAAATCAGTATGTATTTACTGAAATGAATAACAGTCTGATCACTTCCTAGGAAGTTTTGTAAACATATTTATCAAAATGCTGTCTGGTTGTAATTATATATTATTCAAAAGTCTTCTTAAATATTTTATTCCTCCGTATTTAGAAATCTGTATTTGAAAGGCAAAATATTTTTATTTTGTAAAAATGCAAATGAGGAAACTCTTGAAGGTAAGAATTCTATATTTCTCTTTATTCCTTTTTACATGCTTATTGGTCTTTTGCATTAAATGGGCACTAAGTAATTGTTTGCTTAGTTAATTGAAATTCAGATGCTTTTGAATAATTTAAATGTGGGCATAACATTTTATAGTGCATACTTGACTGGAAATTTTTAATAACTTGCCCCCCGTGATGCAAAGATGTTGGTATAGGATTATTTGACCAGTGAAAAGGCAGAAGTACGCTACGTTATACTGTGGGCTAAGCTTATTTATACATGAGTAGAATCCAGTCTACAAGTCCTTCTGTGAGCCCCAAGTTTTAATTAAAACTTAAATTGCCCTTCTGAAAAACTCTCAGTTGAATGACTAAAACAAAATGCAAAAAAAAAAAAAAAAAAAGCCTTCATTTTAACTTCTGTGCTGTCACTGGAGAGCTTGTGAAATGGAAGAATCACAGGAAAAGTACTGGTGAAGGAAACAAAACCACTTAAATTTGGATGGACTTGGATAGACTGATGTCCAAGTGCTGCATTTTGTTCTCTAGCTCGAGGACCCCCCTTCAAGACATTGTGTTCCCAGGGGATAATGGACCAGTAGCAGCGTTAAATAAACAGGCTTTAAAAGCCACCCAAGTAGAAGAGCATTCAGGAGAGACGAGCCTGGGTTATTACAGGAATGAGAGTTCTGAACAGGAACATGCTTAACCTCCCCCGAGACCTTCACAAAAGATCTGAAGCTGGAGGAGCCTGTGTGCGTTACAAAGACAGGTGGAAAGTTTCTAAGTCACACAGGCATAAGAGACGGGGCTATTTTCATTGACAGTGGGAATTTTAATTTCAGAAAGATAGGATGTTACTTCCCACACTAAAGTTATCCAGTGAAGGAGAGAAAACACTGGAGCAGACCCTTTAATTACAGAGAGAATTAGAGAAAGGAGAGATGACCAGGTATCATCAGCAAAGGTGCCTAAGGAGAAGATAACAGATATGAGCTAAAGGTATTTCATCTACATCCCCGTGTTTTAAAGTGTGTTACAAGGATTACTAGTTGTGGAGGCTAGTAGATGAAAACAAACCAAATAGTGGGGGGTCCAGAGCTGTCTGGAATTAAGCCACGTGTAAACCCTTGAAAGAAGCTAGATCCATTTCTAATCTGGCAAAATAATAAAGTGTGGTTTGGAAATCCGGTTTATCGTGGTTAGATTTTACTAGTGAGACTTTAGGAAAGACAGCAACCCCTTCTGTTTTAAGTTTTCTATTAAAATATCAGTCAAATCGAAACCAGAGCATCTCCATCAAAAAGCTTTGTAACCTTTCAATGACTTTGTATGCAAAGCATGAGCTTCTTCTAGGAGGCAGGTAGGTAACGTCCTCCTCCTCCTCTTTCTCCTCCTCCTCTTCATCGGTACTACCACCGACTACTCGTTGAATTTCCGACAAGGCCTGTCCTTTGGGAAGTCGGAGCTCAGACAACGGAGTGAGGTGGTCCTCCTTGGGCCTCCTATGCCTGCCTCATCTCCCCTTTCTCTTTGGTCTTCATCCCATGGGGGAGGCTGTGCATGCTTCCGTCCTGTACGGGTTATCTGCTCTCGTCTTCAAGGCAGCCCCGGGAGATGGTAGAGTATAGAAAAGGAAACGGAGGCTTCGGGATACCTAGTATTCATTCTGACTAAATCTGTGTTTTTACCACCGTGTAGTTTATATCCCTCCTCTCTCCCACCACCTTTTTGGTTTCCTCCTCAACTGGTCATAATATAAAAACAGGAGCGTGTTCTAGGTTGTTTGGTGGCTTCATTATGTGGCATGCTTGACCTGCAGATCGACCTTGTTGATCCGCGCAGAACTCGTGCCTCTCAGGGCCCAGGGAAGTCAGGTTGTTCGTGGGGACGCCCCCCCCCTCCCCGCTCCAAGGCCAGGGCTGGGGAAACAAAGGCAGAGTCACCCTTAGTTGCATCTACGGCTGCGCGGAGGTGCGGGCTTCGGCCATTACGAATCTGACTCGCCGCCTGTTTTGTATGGCTTATAGCTGAAGAAAGACTTCTCCGTGTTTTAAATAGTGGGGGGAAAAAGTGGAAGAAGAACCTTTTTTTCTGACAGGTGAAAATTATATGGAATTTGAATCGCAGTGAACATAAATACCGTTTTATTGAAACAGAGCCGCGCTCATTCATTTCCGCATCGTCTGCGGTGACTTGACGCCGCCGTGGCTGAGTGGCGTAGTTGTGACAGAGACCAAGTGGCCCGCAGAGCCAAAAATGCTGACTCTCTGGGCCTTTACAGGCACATGTAGGCAGCCCGCGCTCTTCCGCCAGAGGCTGGGGAACCGTGAGCTCCTGCGGACGGCTCGGAGCTTCACTGAGGAGAGGGAGGCGGTGAGCAGGATGCGGTGCTTCCCAGTAAGGGCTTCTCGGGCTCCGGGTTTGGTTTCCACTCTGCTGATTACCACCTGTGTGACCTTGGGCAACTTACTGAACCTGTCTGTGCCTTCACATCTGTATCCCCCTCATAGGTAGTTATAAGGATTATATTTATGTGTAAAACAAGTGAACGGTGCTTTATATATAGATATAATGCCCAGAAAAGATAGTTAGTGTTCATCCTTGTGTTGTGGACAATTTTCTCTAGGCCAGGTACTACAGAGCCCTAGTAGCCCCCAAAACTTGGCCTCTGGGTAACATCCCACCCTCAGAATTGTGAGACCTGTGGCTTCCTGAGACCCTCCGTCCCCAGCATGGGGACACACAGGCATACATTTCCCTTCCTTCTCCTGGGCCATCAGCTCCCTACCCCGGCCTCTTTGCAAAGCTCCTGCCTCTACTCCAGGGCTCCACGCGGGAGCCATGACGCCGGCACTGCCGTGGTGCCTGGGCCCTCAGGATCCCAAACTCGGGCTGTGTCGTTCTCACGTGGGCCTCCCTGCGTGTCGTGTCACCATGACGGCGTTCCCAACGGCCATATGGGGCCACAGCCATGGCTTTTAATCCACTGGGGAGGTAGAGCCATGCTCTGGGGAACTCGTGTGTCCTGGGTGAGACTGTCTCATGTATTCATCAGTACCTCTGTCTCTCTTTCTTTTTTTTTTTTTTTTTTAAGGTTTTATATATTTGTTTGAGAAAGAGGGAGAGAAAGAGCATGAACTGGGGGAGGGTTAGAGGGAGAGGGAGAAGCAGGCTTCCTGCGCAGCAGGGCTCAATTCCAGGACCCTAGGATCATGACCTGAGCTGAAGGCAGATGCTTCGCCAACTGAGCCCCCCAGGTGCCCCTCATCAGTATCTCTTTAATGCAGCATGTACCACATGCCGGGCCTCTGCTAGGGGTTCTGCTAGCATCATTAATCCTTACGAAATCCCTGCAAAGTTGTCCTATACATCTGGGGGAGTCCCTTTCCTGAATCTAGGGTAAAATGTGTCCCTGTTCCTCCTTGGGGGCCAGCATTCTGGAGAGATTTTGTTTCTCTCAAGAAAGGTGGAAGTTATATCCTGAGTCTGACCATTATAGGTCCTTTCTGCCCCTCTCCCAAAATACGCCATCCAGGGACCCATGCAGGAAAGTCTGAGGTTCTAAGTAGGCAAATAGAAAAATCCAAAGCCTGTTACTCACATGGTACTGTTGGAGTTAACAGCATGTCTGGGCCATGCCTGCCCTTCCCCGTAGCATATCTGAGAAAACAGAGGTGCAGAGAGGTGAAGCGATGTCCCAGAGTCACACCCAGTCCCTAGCTGGGCTTCCAAACCCAGCTCTGACTCTGAAACTGAGCACAAGGACGGAAAGTTGAGGGGTAATCAGCGTGAACTAGACAGCCAGCTCTGCCAGAGGGCAGAGATTGTTGCCTGTGTCATTCACTGTTGGGTCCCCACGGCCCAGAACAGTACCTGGCTTGTGGTCAGTTCCCAGAAAATATTGGTTAAGTCAATGGGTATTGTTTGGCCCAGGTGCAGAGGCACCAGGAGCCTCCTTTCTGACAGGGAGCAAGGAGGGAGCATAACTGGCCGGTGAGTGGTGTGCTTCAGATCTTCAAGGAGTAAATCAAAACCCCAAATTAAAGTCGCTTGTTTCATGAGCTTCGATCGATTCCTCATCCACAACATGACCGTTGGCCTTGGGTGACAAAAACGTCCTCCCCCCAGTGTCCATCACCCCTACAGGAAAAGATTCCATGTGCATCTACCGTAAGGAAGTAAAGGTGTGAAGGCCACACAGACAGCATGGTAGGTGCACTTGTAGAAGCTCAGGGATCTGTGGAGAAAGGAATCTCTAGCTATGCCGGAAAACCTCTGGAAACTGACACATCAAACGTGGTGCTAGGCACTGAATTATGTGCCCCTCCCCCAGATTCATATGTTGAAACCCTACCCCCCACCGTGACTTGAAGATGGAGCTTTTATGGAGATGATTGAGGTTAAATGTGGTCCTAAAAATGGAGCCTTGATCAGGTAGGATTAGTGTCCATATCAGTGAGACATCAGAGAGCTCATGCTTCTCTTTGCCCTGCGAGGACACAATAAGAAGGCAGCAAGCCAGGAAGAGGAGTCTCACCAGAAACCAAATGTACCGGCACTTGGATCTTGGACTTTCCAGCCTGTAGAACTGCAAGAAAAATTTCTGTGTTTTGAGCCTTCAGGCTGTGGTTTTTGTTACACAGCCTGCACTGACTAATGCACTTGGCTTCCCAGTGTTCATTTGTCAATATACCTAGGACCTGGCTGCTAAGACCTTTACATCTTCAACAGCACAAGCAGAATTCTCCAGATGGTGCCCCTAGTAGTTAATAAATTCTATCCAAATAAGTAGCATGTAGAATGGCCCATATTTTCATCACAGGGAAAACTGCATTTAATTCTTTTCTGTTTACCAAAGGTAACACCATAAACACTTCACTTACTCATCACAGTTGTTCCGTGTTACTGTGAGATGTAAGGAAATCTGTGCTCCGAGAAGTTGAGAGGCTGAAAGGGCACACAGCTTGTAAGTGGCAAAGTCGAGCACTAGCCTGGCCTCTGACTCTTAGACGGGGTTGTCCTGGCTCCGGGCCATAGTGCACATCCTCTGATGGCCGCATCTACCAAGTGGCAAAAAAGACCTTAAAAGAAAGTGCTGTAACTCCAGGAGAAAGCAGGAAAATTTAGAACCAAAGTTTCGTCTTTGTCCTTAATTTACCTGACAGCATTTTCTGAAGTAATGGATGTCTCAGAAATGTGTGGGATGCAACATGCTGCATTTGCAGCAATTACTATGCAGAGTAAGGAGAATTGGGGGAGGCCTGGGCAGCATCCAGACTTCTCAACAGTCGAGGCTGCTTGCTCTTGGTCACCTGAAGCACGCCACTGGAGAGGCACTTGGTTATCCACTGGTGAGAACGAAAGGAATTACGTTTTTAGGGCAAGTTTTCCAGCACGTAAGAAGTCATGTGGCTAAAGCGTCTGCAGGCTTGGATTTGATTCTTTGGAGAACAGGAAGGCTTGTGAAAACAAAAACAGCAATTACAGGTTGGTGCAGGCCTCGTATAAGAAGAAGTGTGCAGAGATTCCTTCTGGTGGTCAGGCTGCGTGCATACGTCCCCGTTACACAATTATGACATTGCTGCTGTTCTCAGTTGCCTCGGTTTCAAAAAGAACAGAATAAGCACAAACAACACAAGAAGACTAATGTTTAAGGGGACAAGCCTGCACCTGTGGACATGCTGGCAAACTGGAAGGAGGAATGAGAAGCTCACGGTCATGGCACGTCTCCTCTTCGTCAGGCTCTGAGCTAGGCTCCTTAGGTGGGAAATGAACCAACCTTTTTTTTTTTAAGATTTATTTATTTGATAGAGATAGAGACAGCCAGTGAGAGAGGGAACACAAGCAGGGGGAGTGGGAGAGGAAGAAGCAGGCTCATAGCAGAGGAGCCTGATGTGGGGCTCGATCCCACAACGCCGGGATCACGCCCTAAGCCGAAGGCAGACGCGCTTAACCGCTGTGCCACCCAGGCGCCCCTGAACCAACTTTTACAAAGGAACAAATAGAGTGGTTCAACACCTTGTTGAAGATTTTTCTCTTTGAAAGTTGGGAGTAGAGACGAGGTCATGTGATTCAGAAATCCTTGCTCACTGTTGATGGGGCCCTTGCCTTTCTCTGTCTTTGGTGATTCAGGGACCGGGTGAGGCCCTCCTGCCCCTGAGCTGTGTGCAGATGGGGGACCTGGGTCACACTTCCCCTGCGTCCTGTGCTTCTGTGTGAAGCGTCCATCTTTGTAAAGAGCCAGTCCTCTGGAGGTGCTGGATTCCTTCCCGTCTTCATCAGCGTGGCTCTCCCTGGGTGGAAGCAGAGGTTGCTTTCCCACGTGACGATGACTTCACCCTTGCCTGCCCAGTGATAGCCCCCTCTCCAACCCAACAGTGGGGTGGGGTCTGGGGAGGGCTCAGCCTCTTCGTAGCTTTGGATGATTCATAATCATCTTGTACTGACTTCTCAGCCTGGGTCGCTGGTGGGCTTGGGCTTGGTGGACAACTCCAGAGAATAAGACATGTTTCTGGGGCCACTGAGTTCTCTCTTTGCAGGTGCAGGGAGAGGATAGGAAAGGCTATGGGCGCTGTAGCATGAGTCTACAAGTGCATTTTGGCTGAACATCACGAGGTGCATTTCCTTCTCGGTCAAGTTACGAAAGTACGTAATACAGGTACTCTTGAGTAAATAGCCATCTTTAGTGGCATCATTCAGCCACATTATGGGTTTTTACAGACAGTTTGATAACTAGGGAAGCTTTTTGGGAACAATAGCTAAGAGCGTGGACTTTGGAGTCAGACTGCCCAGGTTCATAGCTCAGCTCTGCCATTTGTCCTGCAGCCTTGGGCAAGTTTCCCTAATTTATTTGTGCCTTGGTTTCTTCATTTATAAAATGGGAATAGTAGCAGTACCTACCTTACAGGGTTGTTAGGAGTAGTCAGCAATTTCATATATGAAAAGTTCCTAGGCACAGGCCCTTACCCATAATGAGATGTATGGACGATTAGCTAGGATGGTAATGGTCATGGTGATGATCACATAGGAGGAGAATGAGAACATTGGTTTTAGCACTTGCAGGCCTTCCGGGCATTAGCTCTGATCTATATAACTTGCAAGCTAATGTGGGCCAACAAGACTTATTAGCTGGGCAGCGTCCCACATTAATGTAGTTCATTCATTCGTCAGCTGTTCGGTACTTACTGTGTGCCAGGCACTCTGGTATCAAGTTTACAAAATGAATGAAATGCACGTGATTCTGGTCTTGTGGAATTGCACAATAAGTGGTCGAGGTTAATTATCCAGTATCAGGATATTTTAACTAATTAACTTAATTTACCAAGGCAAGCACAAAACATACAATATCATCAAAGTTTGCATTGCCTTTTAGATTTTACTGAACATTTCACAGCCCCTCAGATAGTCCTGTCGGACACCAAGAGGGGTAAAAAAGGAGTTAGGAAAGGCAGGCAGCCCTGCACAAGAGGAGTGCTTAGGCATTTAGATGTTATCCTAATAGCAGTAGGGTTAAGCAGGAGAGAGAGGTGAAATCTGGAGTTTAGAACAGCTTTAAAGCCCCTATTAATTCTAAAGCTTTATGATTCCATTACCAACTTTCTTTTCTTCTATTTATATTTTAATGTAATCACTGATATATTTGGGTTTAAATCTACCACTTTTTTTGGTTTCCTGTTTGTTCCATCTGTTTTGTTTCCCTCCTTTCTTGCCTTCTTTTAGATGGATTGCATTTTGGGTTTTTTTTTTTTTTTTTTAGTCGTTTGATTCTCCCTCCCAGTAACGTGTTTCTCGTCTTTTCTTGGTTACCAGAGAAAATAGAGTTTGCACCTCTAACTTACCAAAGTGTAAAAGTGAGTCAGCAGCGCTCCTGCCTCCAGTAACACAGAAGGCTTATCTCCGTTTGGCTGACACGCTATTGTCCTACGTGTTGTTTCCCTGGACATGTTAAGCCTCTTGAGATGTTACTCAGTCAATGTTACTGAGGTCCAGCCACCTGTGTCCCTTTTTGTTTGTTACTTCTTGCATTCCTTCCACCTGGGACAATTTTTCTTCCACCTGAAGAGCACCCCTATCTCTTTTGGTGTGGGCCCCTACTGGCAAACTCTATTTTTGTTTAAAAATATCCTATTGCACTATCACTCTTGAAACATATTTTCACTGCATATGGAATTCTGGTTTGGCGGTTATCTTCTTTCAGCACCCTGAAGATATCCCTCCACTGTCTCCTGGCTTCCCCTCTTGCTGCCGAGAAGTATCTATTCTGAGGGTGATTCATTTGAAGGTCATCTGTATTTTTTCTTCTGGCTGCTCTTAAGATTTTTTTTTTTTTGTCTTTGGTTTGCTACAGTGTCACTGCGATGTGTGTAGGCGTGGATCTCTTCTTATTTAGATTGCTTGGGAATTGTTAGTCCTTCTAAGTCCGTGTACTGATGTCTTCTAGTGGTTCTAAAATAGCCTCAACTTTGACCCCTTCACGTGATGCTTCTCCCTCATTTTCTGACCCCTGTCCTTGAACTCCAAGTAAATACACGTTGGACTTTCTCTGCCACATGTCTCTTGTTCCTTCTTCCATCGTTTTGTCTTCCTGTGATATATTCTGGGTAGTTTCTCTGGCATTTTTTACCTTAGTAATTCTCTGTTCATTTGTAGCTTATCTGCTGTTAAATCTTTCTACTGATTTATTAATTTTGATAACTTTTTTCCATAGTTCTAGAATTTTTGTTTGGTTCTTTTTTAGGTCTACCAAATCACTTTTTAAAAGATAATTTTCAATTCTCTTCTGAAAATTTCAGGCTTTGCTTTCAATATCTTTAAATGATGTAAGTATAGTTGCGTTACTGTCTGTATCTAATAATTTGAAAACGTGAAGGCTGTCTCTATTTCTCTTATGTGTATGGGTTCTCATTTATCTTGTTACACGTGCCAAGTTATCATCCTTCAGAGCCTTTCTTCTGCTTCCACTAAGGGTCGGTGGTTGTGATGCTGACTGGATTAATCTGAGCTCAAGGCTTCAGATTCCCTGGATGACCTCGTTGGTGCAAAGCAGGCTTCGAGTCGGCCCAACGGCAGGTTTGCTTCAGCTCACTCTTTTCCCCTTTGGGGCTGGTTATTCACTACATTCTCCACCTTTGGGGCCCTGGCCTTGGCCTTAATTTTCTTTTCCCCTTGAATCTTTTAAAATAAGAAGCTCAGTTTCACAATTTTGTTTTACATTAGGAAATACTCCTTGATAGTACACTTACCCAGCTGGGTTCTGATCTTCTAGAGTTTGGCCCGGTAATTCCTCACTATATTGATACTTCTTTGAGGCCTTTGAGAGGATGTTTTATAGTATCTTATTTGGTATTTTTCATTGTCCTTATTGGGAATTGGTCCTCATTTCCTAGTGTCCCTTTACTAGAGTTGCAATTCCCTATTCTGATTTGGATGCAGTAAGATTGGTGGCCCTGTTAATTGGTGTTTGTTTGAGGAAGATACTTTCGTATCTGCCTATTTCCTTTCCTAGGAATGAGTAGAAAGGTGTTGATACTCTGTTTGGAAGGGGATAGCCATAACTATTTCATCCTCCCTCCTGCAAGAGGTAGCCTTTGAGGTGTGAGAAGTTTTTTTTTTGGTGATTAATAGCTGGTGCTTTGGTAAAAAAAACATTTCAGATCAACATTTCCATTAATTTTTCTGTTACCATCTTCAAAGCATTAGAGTTTGAGTAGATAATTCCTATTTCAACCTTTCCATTTTCCAATTTACCAGTTTAGTCTCTTATGACTTCACATCCTATCCTACAGCATTATATTTTTGGAGAGCAAATACCATTTATATGATAGAACTGACTTTTTCCTTATAAATGCAACTCAGTAAAAAGGCAGTAAGAACATTAATCAGTGTACAAGGAACAGGAGGGAACACTCTTGTTTTAGGGAGACATGAAGCACTCTTGTGAGGGCAGCTTGTGTTTTCATATAGGAATATACTGGCTCAAAGCAATTATGAAGAAAACAATGTTCCAAGTATGTTGCAATGTTAGTATGGATAGGTATACATTTTAAAGGATAAATCATTGCAGTAATCAGGTAATGCTTGAAAAATATGTTCTTTACCTGGAGACACCTAATTGTTAATGCAAGTGAGGTTGCGGAGAAAAATAGTTGACTGTGATAACTCCCATTTCATGTTATTAATGTGTATCTTTATAGCAGTTTTCCCCCTGTACATCCTTAGATTCCAAATTCCCATCTTTGAAGGATTGGCCCCCAAAGGACTGGTAAAAGCCTCTCAAAATTTTAACATTTTCATTCTGCTTCTTAGAGAAGCTTTCCAAGTATGAGAGAGAAAGAAATTGAAGATTGCCCCACGTATATATTTATTCTATTCATTTGACATTTTGTTGGCATGAAGACAACTTACTCTGAATATAGTTATCTTTCAGCATTCTTTATTTGACATCATTTTCTAAAGGCAGCCTAGAAGGCTGGAGCACAAGTTTTGGAGTAAAAGCTTAGGATACAAGTATCCCTGCTTTTCCAAAGTTTGCATTAGGCCACTTCCCTTTTATGAAAGACCAGCATTAGTCCCTGTCTTCCATAAACAAAAGAAATCCAAAGAGGATTTTCATTTTTATGAAAAGAAGGTGAAAGACAAAAACAGCATTCAGTGTTTGTTCCGAAGCCAGCCCTTATAGAGACAGCGCGCACCTCCAGCCGGGGTGCGGGGGGTGGGGGTGCAGGGGGCAATCTCCTTCCCTGGAAACTACACTCAGCATCTGAGCATCAGGCCACCGTGGCCTTGAACTGTGTCTGTGAACATCTGTGTTGCATTGTGATTTATTTTGTGCATCTGTTAGCAAGATGTGTCCTAAGGTATCAGGAAAGCCTAAGAGAGGTTATGTTTGGCGTCTGGAGATGCTCAAAAAAATTCCCATATAAATTAATGATAATTGCTTCTTCACTCTATGCCGTTTTGGCTTTCTAAAGGTTTTAGAGACATGCTCTACTTTTAGATATTGGGGGAAACCTGTAACCTGAAGTTTTCTTTGTACAGCTCTGAGGTGAAACTTGAAACTGACCTTTACAGAAGGGCAATCTTAGGGGGCATCATTGGTCACAAATGCATTATATGAAAAGATGGTATTTTTCTCTCATTTAAATTGATATATACATAACTCGTAAGTGGATAGATTTAATGTGATTGTTGAGTGGACTATAAGGAAGTTTGAGTATTTTGTATTTTATGTGTTTTTGTTAATATCGATGTGATCTTTATGATTATATCTTTACTTGGAAAATTTTATAATATACCTTTCGGATCCATTCCTTATCCACTGTGGGTCGCAGTTCCAAAAGAATTCTGTTGCTTAGCAACCAGATTACATACACTGGGACTCCTTGAAAGAACTTTGTGTGTTAACTCTTCAGAAATTGAGAGATACCTTGGACATTGTGAATCTCTTAATTTTAAAGTAGATATGAATTGTGCTCAGAAAGCAGCCACATGAAAAACAGTCTCAAATGTAGAAAAGATCTCAGAACTATTTGAATAAATGCTTTTCAGTTTAGAAAATTTAGTCACTAAAGAAAAAAATGGAAATAATTGCTCTGAAGAATGATAGGCTGGTGCTATCTTTCAAGATCCCCATCTCTCATGGTTTTTTTCATTGCTGCTTTTCTGCAGGCAGTGTATTTTTACACCAAACCCCCAACACCAGGTGTGTAATGACGCATGCACTTAGTTTCCTTTTGCCTTTCTCAGAACGGGACTGATCTTCCAGTCTTTGTTTTTTGTTTTGTTTTGTTTTTCTTTTCTATCAAGTTGCTACTTCTGAAATACAGTTGAAAAATGGTTGGAACATTCATTGTAACTTGAAATGAAAGGAATCATAACCGGAATTAATTTTCTTTTTCTCACTGTTAGTTCTTCAAGGTTGATTGATTTCTTTCGCATCTGCCATTTTCTGTTCATCTTGAAATATCTTCTGCTTTCCTGGCTGGACAAGCAATGACTGGTGACTTTGCCAACAGAAGTGAGAGCCCACTACGTTTCTTAGTTTATGTGTGCCTTCCTCTCTCTGTTCAGGGAAGTGCTTCTTTCATCAATGGTGCCTTTTGGGGAGAGAGGGAGGGTTGATGTGTCTTCTGATTTTGTGGCTCTCTTTGCTTTCCAAAGGACCCTGAATTTCTATAATGGACTTCTTCTTTTTCCCCCTTAACCATCAAGCTTTGGGAGGATGTGACCTCCCAAGTTACCATCCTCCCTCTGGAAATGGTGCCCACACAAGACAGCCATCTTCGGTCCTGTGAACTTTTCAGCCCCCCCTTTTGTTTCCCCTGCACCTAAGTCTCAGGCTTCTTTCCAGTATTTCCACACTCAGGGTAGAAAGCTCTTTCTGGAGGTGATCTTCATCTGTTCTGCTGCCACCTCTCTTCTCTGGCCAGGTTTCTGCTGATTTCAGATATTTGTTTCCTCCCTGCGGATAAATTGAAGTTTCTAGTGTGCTCCACCTCCTGGTTATGCCATAGGCAGGGCTGGCCTCATGGGCATGCCACCATGCATTTCCATAGGGCCCTGCTGTCAGAAGGGGTTGAATGCTCTGTAGTCACTGTCTTGGAATTCTTAATTTCATCTTTGGATTAAGGTTTGGTTAATGAAGTTTGATGGCATGCTGGACACGCATCAGGGCCCTGAATCCCCAATTCATGCATGGTTCTGCCTCCTTCTTTCATTCTGCCTCCTCCTTATCTCTCTACCTTTCCTGGATCAGTTCAGCCACCTGCTCCTGCCGCTGGTCTGTGACCATTGCCCCTCTCTGGCTGGGGCAGCCCAATTGTACGGGCAGGTGGAGGCCTGTGCTCTGTCCAGTCCTCCAGACCCACCAGGGGAGCGGGATCAGAAGAGGTTGGGATCAGGGCAAAGCGGCAGCTGTCCTCGTCCCCGTTTGTCAGTGTCACGGTACATTCAGTGGGTAGCTCAGCGGGGGCCTCGAGTCTACCGCGGATCCAAGCGCAGAGTGTATCCTAGCACAGAGTCAGAATTCCTGGCAGCTTGCCAGTCTGGGGCTGTTGGCAGTGATAGGCCCCTGGGAAGGGGAGATTGGTATCTGTGCCCTGGCTGGGGCCCCTCATTTTCATTTTGTGGTGGGCCCTGCCGATTATTCTTTTGAGCCTTGGCTCTAGATAGGAGTTATGGGTGGTTTCATTTGCTTTCCCAGTTGATCTCTATGGTTTTGGGAGAGATTCAACTGTCCTTTAGTCAACTGTCATTATCTCATGGGAAACAAGAAGTTCATGATTTCTTTTAACTTTATTGAATTTTTTTCAAGTTACAGAACAAGTTAATACTTTTTGCAACAAAACAAACAACATAAATGTGTACAAAGTAAAAGCCAACATTCTGTTTCCCCTGCTCCCAAAGTAACCAGTGTTCACATTGAGTGTATATATGTGATCGTCTCAGCCTTCTATTCACGATCATATCACACACACACACACACACACACACACACACACACACAGTCGTGCCAGTGGCAGAAATGCTTATATCTTGACATCCTGAAAGTCCCTCTGTTTCAGTACATATGGATCCAACTCATTCTTTTTAATAACATGGAATACTCTATATTCATAGTGTAGATTTGTCATAATTCATTTGCTGGTCTCATCATGATGAATGTTTAAGTTGTTTTTTTGGTGCGATAAACAAGGCAGCTAATAAGCAAATGAGCCTATTACTTTTCTCTTTATAGTTTGTGCTCTTATAGTTCATGCGGATGAATTCTCCAAAGTGGAAGTTGTAGATGCAGGGTATCTTACTTTCCAAAAAGACTGGAGGGATTCACACTCCCACCTGCAGTATATGAATGCCTGGTTTCCCACACTGTTGCCAGCACTGAAGTTACCGGTCTTGTACGTTCTCGTTAATATGAACGGTGAAAAATGATGTCTGGTCTTGATTTATATTTTCCAAATTATTGTGAGGTCAAGTATCTTATCATGTATTTATTAGCCACGTGCATTTCCTCTTCTGTGAATTTTCTCTTCATCCCCTGTAGATTTTTTCTTTGGAATACTTGTCTTTTTCTTATCAGTTTTGAAAGAGTTTTGTTTATTAGGGAAATTAGCCTCATATGTCATCTGTGTGGCAGGATTTTTCCTTAGTTACCATTTGTCATTTGACTTGATATCTTTGCCATATAGTTATTAAAATTAAATGTGTTGTTTCCTTTCTGGTTTTGTATTTCCTGACTTACTTAAGAAATTATCTCTGATGCTGAGGTTGTAACGTAGTGTCCTAAGTTTCCTACAATTAAAAAATATTTTGAATCCATTTGAACTCTATATATTTTATCTCATATAACTTTTGTTTCCTTTCAGATAGTTAATTATTGTAGCCAGTATCATTTATGAAACAATTCCTTCATTTCCATTTTCATCACTTATTATGTTTCAACATATATTTGGATCTATTTTTAGATTCTCTATTCTGTTCTGCTAATAAATTTGTGTATTCCCATGCCAATAACATCATGTTTTAAATATAAGGACTTTATCATATCATTATATTTGGTGAAGAACATCTCCTTTCACTGTTCTTTATTTTACAAAATTTTCTTGTCGATTCTAATGTACTCTTTCATATGAACTTTAAAATAATTTCTTCCATTTACTCTAAAAATTCTCTTGGGATTTGGATCAGAATTTTATATATTAATTAAAGTTTCAATTTCAATAAAATTTCAATATTAATTGTAAAATATGTATTTTTAAAATATTTATCTGTTTCCTTTCTGGTTTTTATAGCTGTTGTTGCTTTCATGTATGGAATTGGTTTTCTATTTCAGGTTACTGTTAGTAGACAGGAAGATTGCTAGTTTTGATGTGTTTATCTTGTGTTATCACCTTGTTAAAAATTGTTCCTCCATTTTGTAGCTTTCAATGTGGACGGTGAAAAATCTAATACTAATTTTCTCTCTTTTCTAGGTACCTTTGTCTTTCTTAATGTGAATTAATAAAATTTTCTCTTCATTTTGGTAGTTCAAATATTTCAGCAGGGTATGTCTGTGTAAGCCTGAAGGTTTAAGGCTTTCTTAGTTTTCTAAGTTTTCTTGTGTTAGTTCTTCAGCTATGTTTTCATCTGGATCTTTTATTTCTCTGGAGTTACCGATTTTGCATTTTAAATATTCTGGATCTAGTTCTTTTCTTTTTTGTCTTCTGTGCTGTGATAGATTTTTTATTTGACCTTCTAGGCCAGGGATCTACAAACTTGGGATTGCTTGCCAAATCCATCCTGCTGCCTGTTTTTATAAATAAAGTTTTATTGGAACACAGCCAAGCACATTTATGTGTGTATGGTCTGTGGTTGCTTACATACTACAGTGGCAAAGTTGGGCAATTTCAACAGAGAACATACGGCCACAAAGTCAAAAATATTTACTAACTCGATCTTTACAGAAAAGTTGCCAAGTCCTATTCTATTTTGTTCTTGGGAGTGAATATTCTCCTTCAGTTAGGTTATGGAATTAAAAAAATTTTCCCAAATCTTTTTAGTTTCAGAAAATATTTTTTGTGTCCTAATTACATCACTTTGAGGATTTGCATTTCCTTGTCCATTAATTTTTTAATCTTTTTTTTTTCTTTCTTTGGTCTCTTATTGGTGAGACTCATCCAATTTCAGTTTGTCCCCCCCCCCCCC
>NW_024426663.1:29868437-29970768 GCF_017311325.1 Ursus maritimus | reverse complement strand
AGTTTGTCCCCCCCCCCCCCGCCCGGACTAAGTCCCTTTTAGGGGTTGCAGATTTTCTTTGCCTGCTTGTAGGCTGGATGCCCTCAGCACCACTGCATTGAGGCCGTGGAAGCTGTCGATGTAGGGTCGCAGTTGGAGGGGATAGAAGACCAGGCCGTCCTTGCCGGGGGCGAGAAGGAGAAGGAGAAGGAACTGTACCTGTCCCAGTGATGATTGAGGAAGGCCTTAGTTCTCCAGACCTGACAGGCAATGGGGGCGGGGGGGTGAACCAGCCTTTTCCAACCTGTAAGGATTAAGAATGTCTTAGTTCTGGGGCGCCTGGGTGGCACAGCGGTTAAGCGTCTGCCTTCAGCTCAGGGCGTGATCCCGGTGTTATGGGATCGAGCCCCACATCAGGCTCCTCCGCTATGAGCCTGCTTCTTCCTCTCCCACTCCCCCTGCTTGTGTTCCCTCTCTTGCTGGCTGTCTCTCTCTCTGTTGAATAAATAAATAAAATCTTTAAAAAAAAAAAAAGAATATTTTAGTTCTTCAGGTCCAGAGGGATTGTGAGTCCTCTATCCATAGGGCCTTTCACAGTAAACTGGGAGCTGTAGCACCTCTTCCCAGAATACACGTGTGTATGCACATCCCCGCATATGTGGATGCACGTATTCTGTCTCCTTGGCTTTCTTGGGAAGTCAAATATTAGCCCCAGATGCTGTATACCACAGATTATAGAACTAGGACCTATTCTAGCCTCTTAGGCTTCAGCTGCCCCACGCTTTCTAGGCCTCGGCAAAAGGCTTTTTCTTGTTTTCCCCATTTTAGAGTCACTGAGTGAGTTCAGACGTAGGAAGTTGGGAGACCTCCTTGTTGATTTCTAATTTAGGTATTTATTTTGTTCTTTTGCCCGTCTGACTATGCTGGGAAGGAATAGGTGATATGGGTGCTTATAGTATAGATCAGCTTGGGACCTGACATGTGTTCGGTTAGGAGGCGAGTGGTTCTTGGAGGTGTTCTGTATTTCCACCCACAAGTGAAGGACTACACTCGTGTATGTTATGCATATGTCTGTGTGTATGTACATATGCGCTTGTATACCCCTTCGCAGACACACATCACAGGCCCAATGTTGATCGTAAAGTATTAGAGAGCAAGTACTGCATATGGTTACACCAACAGAGCCCAAACATGAAGGAGAAGTAAACTCCAAAGAGACCAATTGTTCAAGGACCTTGTTTGATAACCTTTATCCCATCTTCTAGAAGTTGCATGAGGATACCTTCTGGCTAATAGATGTTTATCATTGCTGTGCTTTATACAGAAAATGCTAGTTCAGCTGATTACTTGAACTTGTTCAGTTTTGGGGGGTTTCTCTTTGTAACAAGGACTTACAGATTTAGAATGTGATCTGTATTTGTTATTAATCGCTATTTAAGGATTTAGTTCAGACAAGGTGTAATTTAAATTCGTGAGCGTCCTTTATCTCTGTAGAAATGGTTATTTACAATTATTTGCAATTTATCATCATTTAATTATTATTTACAGTAATCAATTTATTTTCACATCTTCAGGATAGTTTTTGCCCTAGAGGATTGTGAACTGGAAATAATATGTGAAAGCAATGACAGGGTCATATTTTTATGTACCACAAAAGAAGTGTAACCCTTGTGGGAGCGGTTCTAATGCATTGTTTGGTCTATTTATCATGTCGTGACTACATTTAAATGTGTGGGCAATTTTATTATAAATTCAACATTTACTAGTACATTATTATTGTAATCTCATTTGATTCAATTTCATTTTTAAAATTCTATAGTGGTTTCTGTGAGTCTGGCATAGAGATGATTTTTCTCTTTTACTCTTTTTAACCATACAGTAAATATGCTCTTTTAGTCTTCAGCAACAAGAAGAATATTTTTTCCCTCTTTGTGTTGAGGATAAGGTCAGATTATAGAGAAAGCATACCACATTACAATTTTCTTCAAACAAAGAGAAACTAAATAAATAACTTATAGGACGTATCCTGAGCTCTATACTGATTTATTCTGTTCTATACCTTCCCTTCCATCTCTGTGTTCAGACATCAGTTTCACTGGTGTTCACAATGGTGAAAATGAGGTACTGCAAACTTATTTCCAGTACACTAAACTTGTAAAGCCTGAGACCCAACTATTACATTTTAGAAAAAAAAAATCAAACCAGAAAAAGGTAGAAGCATGTAGTTTTCTGAACAACGCTCATTTGTTTAGAAATTCAGTTAACAGGAATATTCCATGTTTTCAGTATTTTGTTTAATTGGTATATTGCTTAACTCTGTTATCAGTTTTTTCAGCAACAAGTTACTGAATTTCATGTAGATTTGAGGCATTTTTCCAGGTGCCAGGATAACAAAGTGAACTGAATCATAGTGAACATAGAATATGCCAAGTTAAATCAACCACCAAAAAAAAAAAAAAAAAAAAAGAAAGCAAGAAAGAAAGAAAGAAAGAAAGCAAGAAAGAAAGGAAGAGAAAAGTTACACCTAATAAAACAACATAGAAAATAAAATTCACTAAATATTTTTAAAATACTTGGTAAGTCCAAAAGTAGGCAGAAAAAAGTGGGAAAATGGCAAGTGAGGACAGAGGAGACAAGTGGAAAGGAGTGAAAAGATAGATCTAAACATGACCATATCAATAATTATATCAAATGCCAGTGTTGTAAACACCTCAAAAGGCAGAGATTATGAGATTGGATTCAAGAAAAGAATATGGAAAACTGTATGCTGATAACAAATCACCCACCTTAAATACAAAGACACAAATAGGTTAGAAGTCAAATGATAGAAAAGACATATCCTGCTAACACTAATCAAAAGAAAGCTGAAGTAACTACAGTAATAGCAAACAAAGTAAATTTTGGAACGGAGAATATTAACAGTGATAAATATTATCATTTTATAATAAAAAAGGGGTCAATGAATCAAGAGGAAAGAATACTAAAATACAATAATAGGGCTTCAAAATATATTGGAAGAAATACTGATAGAACTTAAAGGAGAAATAGATGAATCTACATTTGTAGTCAGAGGTTTAGCACCTTTTTCTCAATAAGGACTTGGGGAAGAATGTTCCAGGCATAGGAAAAGGTATGTGCAATCATTGAACACTACATCAAAAACTAATGATGTACTATATGTTGGCTAATTGCACATAATAAAAAATAAATTTAAAAAATTAAAAAAAAAAAAAGGTACGTGCAAAAGTCCTGAGGTCTGAAAGAGTTTGTTTTGGAAGAACCCAAAGCAGTCCATCAATATGTATGGAACAGGGTGAGTTGAGAGAGGTCGATGGTAGGCCACAAAAGTAGGCAGGGCTTAGGCTGCATAAGATCTTGTGGACCATGATAAGGGGTTTACAAAAGCACAAAGCAGGTTTGGGAACAAAAGTGTTTGCCTCGATTTCTAACTTTGATTTAATACATATTAATCATTAGGTAGCTCTTAGAATTTCTCTGTGGCCTAAAACTGAAAATAATAACTGACAAAAAGTGAACCTCATACTTTAAAAGATAGGCTTGACTTGATAGGATACAGAAACAGATTTGTTTCTCTCTTTGAAACCTGTTCTATCAAATCTTTCCATTGGACTGCATCTCAGGGATCTGTCGCAGCTTTGAGTCTTATTTTCAGTTATTGAGGAGGGCACGTGTTGCATGGTGCACTGGGTGTTATACGCAACTAATGAAGCATCGAGCTTTACATCGGAAACCGGGGATGTGCTGTATGGTGACTAACATAATGTAATAAAAAATCATTAAAACAAAAAAAGTCCAATCTGATATAAATGGAAACTCCCACCACCCATCGTCCAAAGCAATGCTGCTAATGCTTCCTTCCGCTCAAGGCTGACCTTGTCTTGAAAACCTGCTGCAAGGGAAGGTGTGTGTGGCCTTTTATACCAGTTCTCCTTACTTCACGCCACTACCGCACAGGCTTCCGGTTCCTCAGGCTCTGGGCAGAGAGAATAAGAGATAAAAGGCGGGGGAGATGGGGGTAATTGTGGGGGTTTTTTAGTCTTTTAAGGTTTTTTTGGTTGCTGAATACCTTCTCTCGTGGAATACTTTTTCACTTTTTTGTCTTACCCTCTGGCTCTTCCTTTTTCCATTTTTTGCCTGGGGGAAAGTACTCTCCAGCTGACCTTATTTTTTTTTTTTAATAATTGTTTTAAAGATTTTATTTTTAAGTGATCTCTACACCCAACGTGGAGTTTGAACTTACAACCCTGAGGTCAAGAGTGGCAGGCTCCACCAACCGAGCCAGCCAGGCCCCCCCTCCAGCTGACCTTTGATCATGCCTTTCTTTCTTGGGTCCTGCTCTGAGCAGTACAGCTCCAGCATCTTGGATAGGTCCCTTCAAGGTGATTCAAGTCTGCTGCTGCCTTCTCCGTTGTCTATTTGGCTCATAGGACAGATTACAAACCCTCATTCCACCAAACCGGAAATGTAGGCTTCTCCCACTGTCCTCTCGCCCTCTCCCATCAGGGGCAGCTCTCCGGAACCCTTGTCGCTATCGTATATGCCCCTGCTCCACAGCTTTTCTGCTGGTAGCATTTGGAAGTCCGTGCATTTCCTTCTGCAGCTCAGCAAGAATTCTGCCCGGAAGGGAGACACCAGATTTCTTTCCGCACCTCTGCTGTCTTGGGGGGAATTCTTTTGCTGCTGTCCTCCCTGGGATGTTCTCTTGCCTCCGAGCTCTAAGAAGGAGGGGAAACTCCACTGCAATCCCTACCAAGCCAACAACTGTTTAAACATTCTTCCTCATTCAGCCAGCAAATCTCCAGCCTTTTCTCAAATGGTCTGAGTCTCTCAAATGAGCTCAGGTAGTGCGTAGCCCTATCCTAGTAATTCCTCTGTAGGTAAGTATGGTACGGTGACTCTTATTTCAGCTTTTGGCCATTTAATATCCTGTTACATGTAGAAAAATGTTTGAGTATGTGTATAAAGCTGTCATTTACAGTTAATTGTATTAACTGAAATGTGAAGGACCAGCTAATTTGGTCATTCAAGATTATTTTGAAAAACTCTAATACGGCAGTAGAAATTTAAGACCTTGCTAAATTAAGAGTGTTTCTCAGAGATCAGCTCATCAGTTTATAGTCTGGTTTGGAAAGGAAGAGGCCTCTTCCTGGAAGAGGCATTTTTAAAAGTGACATTTATTTTACTTTTTTCTACAGATTGATTTATTTATTTGAGAGAGAGAGAGAGAGAGAGAGTGAGAGAGGGTATAAGCTGGGAAGGGGCAGAGGCAGAGGGAGAGGGAGAAAGAGAATCTCAAGCAGACTCCCTGCTGAGTATAGAGCCGGGCTTGATGTGAGCTGAAACCAAGGGTCAGATGCTCAATTAACTGAGCCACCCAAAGGCACCCCTAAAAAGTGACATTTAAAAATTAGCTACTATTTATGTAAATACTCCTGGGAAATTTTTATGTACAATTTGATGATTTGATAAATTAGGAAATATTAAGTACATCCATAGACATCAGTTTCATAGAATTTGAATATTAATTTCATAATAAATATATATTCTCAGGCATTTTATTGATGATTTCCACTGAGACTCACTTCCTTTTTTTTTTTTTTTTAAGATTTTATTTATTTGAGAGAGCGAGACAGAGTGAGAGAGAACACAAATGGTGGGGAGGGGTAGAGGAAGAGGGAGCAGGGAGCCTGACATGGGGCCTGATCCCAGGACCCCAAGATCATGACCTGACCCAAAGGCAGATGCCCAACCGACTGAGCCACCCAGGAACCCCTGAGGCTCACTTCTTAATCAATTGTTGGTCCATTTCCCCAAAGTACCCAGTTTCTTTATTGGAAAAGTGATGAAAAATAAAATCATGACTGTCCTAATACCAGCTGTAGACAGAGAAACACAGTAGGAAATATTGATCAAGACCACCCTCCAATTCTGTGGGATTGTGGAGAGACCATTGATTAAGAATATTTGAAAGATTGCTGTATTCTGTTACTTTTAAATGTCCAAAAATAAAAATGGCCTGACATCTTTAAAAAGTTTAGGAAAAGTCTAATGGCTTAAAAAAAGGTCAGAAGCCATCTTGTTAGAATTCTCCTGTGGAGGTAATAATACCAACCTGTAGTCTTCCTGAAAAGATCTCACTGTACTATACATACAGATGTGATGGCGAGGAATGCCATCTCCATGGAGAGGGGGAAAGATGCTAAGAAGGAACTCTAATCCTTTAGCACCTGGGTGGAAACCCAAGGCCTTTTGAGAGGTGGACGTGAAGTGGTTGTTAAAAATGTCTCTTTAACGTAGATCAAGGTATATTGGAAACTAACATGAAATTAAACACTGATTGATAACAGTTTGACAAGACTCTGGGAGCCACATATATTTCTCTGTGTTTTGCTCTCAGTTATGCCGTTTTGTTTCTAATTGGTCATTTACATTTTAAGAAAATAGTGTAACTGATAGTTAGACTCTTAGTCTTTTCCCCACATCAGAGGGTATCTGTCTGTTCATGGCCAGATACCCCTTGTGTTTCATGGGAGCTGCCCAGGTTGTTGGCCAATGGGTTTGCTCAACACAGCTAGGTCTGTAAAGTGCTAGTGGATGCGTGAGAGAGTCCAGTGATGTGCTTTCCAAGGATATGCAAGAGGGAGAAAGGAGAGAAGGACTGTCTTGTTCTTCCAAATCCAGATGTCTGACTGGGCCCTGCACCTAACTTTTAGAAGTTTTCCCTTACTTTGCCTTTAGCAGAAAGGGGATTTGCCATGTGCGGATTCAGAAAAGTGTCTTGTGTTCACAAAGAAATCATTTTTATTCCAGTGTAACTTTTTTTAAAAAAAATAAGGTTTTATTTATGTATTTGAGAGAGAGAGAGGGAGAGAGAGAGAGAATGAGCACACATGCAAGGGGAGGGGCAGGGAGAGAGGGAGAAGCAACTGCCCACTGAGTGCAGAGCCGGGAGGAGGCCTATCCCAGCACCCTGAGATCATGACCTGAGCCTAAGCTTAACCATCTGAGCCACCCAGGTGCCCCTCCTGTGTAACTTTGGAGGGCTTTCCTCTGCAGCTTACTGACAACCTCCTGTTTTCCATTTTTCCTCTCTGCGTCTTTGCCCAGGATCAAATAAGTTGGGCTGTATTTCTTGTACACGAAAAACATTTTCTGTGATAATACTTATGTATTAAAAATAGTGGCAGGAAATGCATATCTTTACTCACTTCATAAATGGTAACAATATACTTCATGTCTATATTGTGGGTGGTAAAGATGAAGAAACCCTGCATGTGGAAATGGGGGTGGGGCTGGTGAAAACATCTGGTGAGAAAAAAGGGCCAAAAAAGACAGAAAATGAAGAGCAATAGGAGGACAGATGGAACGAAGTGCTCACGGAGACAAAAGGGGACAGAGGAGCCTCCGTGTTTTTTTAACATGTTCTTTAGTATTAAAGTGGTCATTGATTTGCTTGTCCACAATCTCCACATGGGGTTATTAAGCATAATCAGTATTATTTTTCAAAAATAGAACTGAGAGAGGGAAACAGGTGTCCCTATCACTTTGTACCCCTAATGAAATATTGAATAAGTAATCTCTGCTAGAGGCATCATGCTGGGGTTCGTTTTTTAAAACACATGATTGCATAAGAGTAGAAAGTAACAAGGTTGATTGCGTACCCCTTGCACAAAAATTGATTTCCATACTTTATAGTTCTACCTTATTATCAGGTGTGTGCATTTCGTGTCTGTATCGAGTATTCGTGCACAAAATAAATTTCTTTGGTTATATTTAATTTGGCACCTTGTGTTCCCTTTCTTATTCCAGATAAGGAATTGGTTGTGCCCCGTTGGTTTTCTACTTTTGTCTTGACTGCACTTATACCACTGTCAGGACCGGTCCTTGAGAGGACGCCAGAGGGACTTGAAGGAGACTCTTGATTTCTTTCCCAAAATCTGTTTTGTGAACCACAAGATTTAAGGACCCTCTTTGTTTAGGAGTAGGTGCCCTCCCCATCCACTCAGGCTCTCCTACCTGATTTCAAGAGGATTAGTACTCATCTGTTTTTCCATTTTATTTGACATGAGGTAGAATATCCTCCACAGAAGACTTTATTCTTTTTTTTTAATGTAATAGTAATTTTTAAAGGCTCTCTTGGAGACTAATTGAAATGGGCATGGTTGTCGCTTCACAGAAATCGATCGAGTCGACTGTAACATGTGCTTTGTAGACAGTGTTGTAAGTTTTCACCAAAATAGAAGCAAATGGAGAAAACCAAGCGTAAGGAATAGTGGGTCATACAGAGGCCGTTAAGAGCATTTTGGATGATCAGTGGCAAGTAGAACAGGGGGGCAAAGATTTAGGGAGAGTTGAGGACAGAATACTCTTTGGTCCAGGAGACAGGGAATATTTTGTCTTTAGTGAGTAAAGAGCAATGGGAAATTTTATTCAAATGCTGATTTTGCCGTGGGTAAATTAATATGTTCGAATGTCTCAGTGGAACATATGTCTTGGAACATATTTAAATACATAAAAACCTTTGTTTCTTGGATCATATTTAAGTGAGTAAAGGTTTTTACTCTTTGGTACTAACAGTTTTATATTTGATATATTGTTTCTGAAATGCCGTTATAAATTCTGGTAATTTTTCACAGACAACAAATTTGATTCTTTTCTTTGGAAAGACTAAATTACAGGAACTCTTCATCCTGCTCCCTCCCCCACCCCATTAAAATAGGATGATATGAAAATATCGTAATGAGCTTATTCACATGGTTTATTAAAGTTGAGCAGGTTTTACCAGGTCACTGGTAAAGGTTCCCAAATCCCCTCTGATTACCTGGTATTTGGTGCTGTGTAGAGATATATAACTAATTTCCTGATGGGGGTTATTATTATCATGTGACTTATTACTTTTTATAGCAGCTTTATTGAGATTTAATTTACCTACCGTACAATTCACTCCCTTAATGTGTACAATTCAGCGGTACTTTGTGTATTTCCAGATTGTGCAGCCATCACCGTAACCCATTTTAGATGCATCAGCCGTCACTACCATGTTCCTTCTCACTACCACCTCCCAGCCCCGGAACAACACAACTCTTTCTTGTCTCTATGAATTTGCCTATTCTGGACATTTCATATAAAGAGACTCCTACAGTATGTGGCCTTCTGTAACTGGCTTCTTTCGCTCAACATAACGTTTTCAAGGTTCATGCATGTGGTGTATATCAATACTTCGTTTCTTTTTATGGCTGAGTTATATACCATTTTATTTATCCGTTTATCAGTTGATGGACACGTGGGTTGTTTCCACTTTTTGGCTATTATGAAAAATGACGATACAAACATTCATGCACAAGCTTATATATTCACGTATTTTAATTTCTGTGGGGTGTAAACCTAGAAGTGGAATTGTTGCGTGAACTGCGGAGTGAATTGCTTCCATGTTTAACCTTTTGAGGAACGGCCAGATTCGTTTTGCAAAGCACCTGCACAAATTTTTATATCAATCAACAGTATACGAGGTTACAAAATCTCTACATTTTTACCAACACTTGTTGTTGTATTATTTTCTTATAGTGGGGACACTTTTGAGAGTGAAAGTGAGGGCTTATTAATTACATCGGGTATGAACCAGGTGTGAATATCCCAAGCTAACCAGGAAGTTTGGTTATTCGAGAACTCTGGGGAATGGAGTCCTGTTCAGAGGAGCAGAAGCAGGGAAGGTGGGAGGACATTTCAGGGGAGTGGAGATGAGTGCCAGGAAGTAGTAGCAACTGGATATAGTCAACAAGAAGGACATGTCCAGGTTTATCATAATGTCCTAAGGGTAGTTATTCCCGTTTGTGATGATCAAATCTATATTTATTTTGAAAGAAATCAAGGCCCTTAAAATCATTTTTCCAGGCCACAAGTGTATTATTCTTAATAGTAGGATAGGGTGGTAGATCAGCTCTGTTCAGTAGGTGAAACAACCCTACCCAGGAGAAGTATAAACCATTTTGTCCAAAATTGGCTCCAGGGGCAAATATGTAACGGGAAATCTAATCAGACCTTTAACTACTCTTACTGTAGGTTGTTACCAGGGACATTCTTTGGACTTTGAAGTGCATCCGTCTCCTGGTTGTTTATGCAGGTTATTAGACCTTCAGGTGTCACGGATTTTTGTCAACGTATTCCTTTTCTATGTTGTTAGTGACCGGCTTGAGAGTGTTCTTATAAGATGTCGTGTGAAGGGGCCTCCAGCCCTGCAACCTGTCGTTCTGGCCGTGGACTCGTCTGGCTGGCACGTAGCTCACGGTCCTCTTGAGGGCCGGCTGCGGCCATGCCTAGAGCACATCAGCTGGCCCAGAAACCGAGACAGCATGAATAATGGTGGTGTTGGCACAATAAATACATGCTGGACTTGAATGCCCACAAAATATCTTCTTTCTAGATTAGATGAACTGCTGTTATGTTAGCTTTTATCTATTGATGAAAACGGTTTATCAAAATCTTGCCTGTTCCCATTTGCTGCCCGAAAGCCCAGAGCTGAGGGGTCTTTTTGGTTTCACCAAAGTAACTCAATTCATCAATATCTTTAATATAACATTTACAGTTCTTCTTTCGATTTTTAAGTTGTATTTTTAACTGTCCTGATCTTACAGGTTGTTTTTTTTTTTTTAATTGTAAGCTACCTTTGAACTTTTAAAAATTCTTACCCATAAAATATCACTGTCTTCTCTCCAGAATGATAGGCCTCTTGAAAATCTCATGATTTGATTTAGTTAAGTAGCTCTTCTAAGAGGTGCCTTCCTTCTCGGGGCTCTCTACCACCTGAGGTCACCTCTTGTTTGTTTGTGCCAGGGACATGTAAGGAGAGTAACTCTTCTGAGTGTTCTTCCAGAATTTAATTAGAAAAGGCAAAATGCTTGATAAAGAGGCTCTTCTCTCAAGATTAAATATCCTGTGGGGAAAATGGGCTGAAGTTTAAGCTGCAAGCTCTTCTGAGATAATTCACATTGTCCTTGATTAAGATGTATAGATATGGAGTAGTCTCTTTATTTGTTCTTCTTTTCTAGGGAACAGGTAAGAGTACACACAGCCTGTGAACCCCGAATGAGAACCGCCCTGCTCCTGAGCCCTTTTGGAGAGCTCAGCTCAAATTCTGCTTTGACCAGGCTGCTCGGGGAATAAGGGGACATGGCCCTAGCATGTTGGGGTGGGCCTGGGAAGGGCCTCCGGCCTTTGGGAAGCCTGCTGCATAGCAGCCTTGTCCCCGAGGTGGAAGAGACGTGCGGTCAACCCTCATTGTTTGTGCTTTCTGTATTTGAGAATTTGCTTGCTTTCTAAAATTTATCTGCACCCCTAAAATCAATACAGTGCTTTTGTGGTCACTTGTGGACACAGGCAGCGCGGTGAAAAATGTGAGTCACCCGCCGGGTCTGTCCGCAGCTGCGGCTGAACAAGGCGAGGCTCCGCCTTCTTGTTGCAGCTCTCACACTGCACACGAGCATGCTTTCTCCCTGTCTACTTACTGTCGCGTTTGTGACAGTTTTGCGCTTTCCGCTGGTGATTTCCCTGGTTAGCGTAGCCCTCCAGCACCGTGCTGGAGTGGTGTCTAGTGTTTCTAAGTGCAGGAAGGCTGGGATGTGCCTTATGAAGCAAGCACACGTGCTAGAGAAGCTTCGTTCAGGCAAGAGTTACAGTGCTGGAGGCCGTGGGTTCGCCGTTAATGAATCACCTTAGTAAACGAGATGTGTTTCAACAGAAACACACCGAAAACAGGGTTATATTTGGATGAGATGACAAGAATGTTGTAAACAGAGGCTTGCAGGAACCTAGCCCTGTGTTTGTCCTAGGCACAGTGCTTCGGTGTGTATTAATTCATTGTTTGCGGGGACTCGTAGAACGTAACTACTGTGACTAACGAGAATCAGCTCTCTCTTCCTCCCCTCTTGGCGTTCCGAGTTTGCGAGTCCTCGTCAGCCCTCCAGGGTGAAGTGCACGGGGCTTAGGATTTCTTGGGTCTGTTGATCTGTTTCTCTGGAGAATTCCACTTGACCAGTTATAAATACTATAGGGTGTTGAACTGAGCTTTTGAAAACCTTGTCAGGAGCACCTGGGTGGCACAGCGGTTAAGTGTCTGCCTTCGGCTCAGGGTGTGATCCTGGAGTCCTGGGATCGAGCCCCACATCAGGCTCTTCCGCTATGAGCCTGCTTCTTCCTCTCTCACTCCCCCTGCTTGTGTTCCCTCTCTCACTGGCTGTTTCTATCTCTGTCAAATAAATAAAATAAAATCTTTAAAAAAAAAAAAAAGAAAGAAAACCTCGTCAAAGTCATCTGCAAGGTCTTCGTTCCAAATGTTGAGCCAGGCTTGAACCAAATGGAGAACTTAGCCTTTGCTCAAGCTTCTCTCAGTACTGTTTTCCCGGGATGGGGTAAGCGCATAGGACGTGTTTCTGTTCATATACTGGGCATTCATAATGTGGAAAAATACATGTCACTGTAGAACTGAGGAAAGAATGACTTATTGAGCATCGGATTACACAACGTTGTAAATCCAGAGAAGATTATTAACAATAAAACTTCAAATGCTGAAAGACGATATTTAGTGAACGAATTTCATGCAAACAAATCATTTCACAGTCTCCAGTGTAGAGGGCTTTGAATGTGTTGAATAAGAGAGCATAATATTCCCTCACAAATTTTGATAGGGCAATCTGTAGTCTTAGTTCTTATTTTCTTACTTTTCTCTCTGAAGAGTTTTCCTGAACAAGAACGTTTGGTAGGCTAATAATTAGTACAAAATATTGATGAAAAAAGAAAACATCAAAATATGTGTACTCATGAGTTTTCAAAAATTAACTACAGAATTTGATTTATTCTATTTCCTGTAAGCCCATTTGGCACACTTTCCTGCGTTCCGATTTACTTGTCGGTCATTTGATCCATTCACGGACTCCCACTTCATGGAGGTTTAGCACCACTGCTAAAAATAGCAGGAAAACATTGAACAGCAGTGAGGGCGTCGCCTCGTTTTTAAGTGTGTGTCTCGCTCCCTGCTGCCCCTGCCCTGGTGTGGGGGGGGGACTGCTGCCTTGAACATCCCACCCCAGGCAGACCTCAGCAAGGGTGGCGGGATGAGTCTTTCTTCTGGAGGCTGACACAGGTGGAGCTGCCCTGCTGGTGCCCACCCGCTTTGGAGACCACTGCCCTGAGTCTCCTCCCTCTCTAACTTGCATTGTTCCCTGCTCTTCATCCTAACCAAGATCTTTTTTTTTTTAAGATTTTATTTATTTATTTATTTGACAGAGAGAGAGAGAGAGCCAGCGAGAAAGGGAACACAAGCAGGGGGAGTGGGAGAGGAAGAAGCAGGCTCCCAGCGGAGGAGCCTGATGTGGGGCTCGATCCCAGAGCACAGGGATCATGCCCTGAGCCGAAGGCAGACCTTAGCGACTGTACCACCCAGGTGCCCCCCCTTTTTAAAAGATTTTATTTATTTGACAGAGATAGAGACATCCAGCGAGAGAGGGAACACAAGCAGGGGGGATCCTAACCAAGATCTTAATCACGTTACTCACACGCCTCATCAGGCATCATGTTAATGCAATCCCCAGGCAAGTGGGACCCCACCCCAACTTTCATGGGGTTTCTTGTATGACATTGAAGCAGAGTGACCTGAAACAAGGAGATCCCCTACAAGAGCAGTCAGAAGGCAGAGTTCAGGTGAAGGCAGTGCCTTTAGTGAGCAAATGCATTGTCTCCAGGTGAATTGGGAAATTGTTTAGTTTGAGATTAGAGTGTTTCCTGTAACACACAACAGTGAGCAGAATCTTTGAAGAGATCTCCTTACAGAACAGTGTGTATTTACATGCCAAATTGTCTTAGTGATTGTCCTTGTTTACCAGGTTAAGAAAAAACAAAACAAAACTGGTGGAAGGGTGACTGGGCACTAGCAATGGGAGAGGTGATTTGGCTAAAGGGTAGTGACTGCCACTGATCATTAAACAGCTTCACTGACCTTTGTGCTTTCTATGTCTCATTTCCTCCCATGGTTCCTCTTAAACCTTCATGCCTGCCTCTACTTTGTGTTCTTAGCCCTGGAGCTAGCACCTGCTAAGAGATGGGCAGATGTGATGATGGTGCTTGGATGAGGGCTCCTGGAGCTTCTGAATCTCAATCTTAATTAGTCACCCTGGCACAGAGAATAGAGACTGTTGATGGCTCTTGATGTTAAACCTTGGCTCCACATCCAAATCTGGGACCAAGAAATCTCCCTCCACTGGACCATGAGGAGAACTCCTCTGGCAGAAGGAAGAGCCAACCAGAGATACCGTTCCCATCTGAGGTGTCCAGCAGGGCTGGCCGGGTCCACGCTTTCTCGGCGTGGCTACGTTCTTGGCCTTGCTTCCTCACCAGCTGGACGGGAGTCAGGTGGGCTCCGGAGTCACACAGGAAATCAAAAATTTCCTGAAAACAGTGCCCTTCCCAGTGTAGAGCAGAGGTTCAGCCCTCCCATTTGCTCAGGAATCAAGTTGGCCCTGGGAGGCATCACTATTCATGGAATTCCTGAGATGAGGACATTGTGGAAACATCGACCAAACTCCCAATAGAGGGGACTATAAAATGTAAGGGGCTGTGGTATAACTGCATTTAAATGGCAAGGCCCTGCTTTTGTCTTGCCTCTTCCTGAGTCACTCCAGTGATGGGCCACCAACGTCAAGAAGTAAAGAAAAGCACCTGGGTGGTTCAGTTGGTTAAGCATCTGACTCTTGATTTCGGCTCAGCTCATGATTTCAGGGTTGCGAGATCAAGCCCCCTGCTGGGCTCCGTGCTCAGCAGGGAGTCTGCTTCGCTCCCTCTTCCTCTCCCTCTCCCTCTGCCCCTCCCTCAGCACACACGCACGCTCTCTCTCTCTCTGAAATAAATAAATCTTTTTTTTTTTTTTTAAAAAAGAAGTAAAGGAAAATGACAATTTATAAGAGACCATAGGATTTCCCTGTTGCCAGATCAATGATGGACAGTGGAGAATGTGGTGGGTTAGGGGTGTAGACGGGACAGCCAAAGGCATGGAGAAAAATCTTTCCAATTTCAAGTTGAACTATGAAATTAAGGTAGTGACAAAGTCACAGGGACAGTTTATTTTTGAGAATATGAAAGTGGACATTTGGACAGTTCCCAAAGGTATTCACTACTGCCAATAAGAGCCACCATTTCTGGAAGGCCGAACCGGTGCCAGATGCGTCTTATACATCCTCATCTAATTTTCTCAGCAGCCACTTTACGATGATAAAACTGGAGCTTAGAGCAGGTTATCTTAGCAGGGGGATCTTAGGGGGGAGGAAGAATGTCAATCCAGTCGGTGTGACTTGGAGAATCTGCTCTCTCAGAGTCTTGCTACTCCAAGCGTGATCCTAGGAACAGCAGCATTGGAAGCCTGTTAGAAATGCAGACTCTTAGGCCCCATCCTCAAAAAGACTAACCAACCTGCATTGTAACAAGATGCCCAGGTGGTGTGTGTACATGTGAAAGCTTGAGAACCCTGGTCTGAACCAATGCCCTCACTGTCCCTGGAGGATAGGATGTTGGCTTGGTGCTCTGGTTTTGGCAAAATCAGGGGAGCAGGATGAGGGCAGGAGCAAGAGGATGGATTGGAACAGCAGTCACAGGAATATAATGGGCTGTATTAAGAGAAAACTTCTTTTGGGGTGTCTGGGTGGCTCGGTCGGTAAAGTGCCTTTGGCTCAGGTCATGATCCCAGGGTCCCAGGATCGAGCCCCACATCGGGCTCCTTGCTCAGCAGGGAGCCTGTTTCTCCCTCTCCCTGTGCTTCTCCCCCTCAACACTCATGCTCGCTCACTCTCTCTTTCGTGTCCTCTCTCTCTCAAAGAAATAAAATCTTTTTGAAAAAGAGAGAGAAAGCTTCTTTCTAGAAGGTTATGATACCTATTAAGTCACAGGTTAAGGTTTTACTGCGTAAAGGCTTCAAATGAGTTGATATAATTGTGCCTTCCAGAGAGAACGCCCAGGTCACCTCAGCTGACTCTGCTTCTTCTCATAGTCACAGCTCCCCAGTCTCTTGGGAGTGTCCTACCACAGTTGGCTGATCTGGTGTGAAAGGACTTGCAGTGCACTGAGCATGACCTGCTTTTTCATAGCTTGGTGCCCTTTGTACATGCAGTTACTTTTCTTTCTTCTTTGTCTGGCTTGTCCTTTAAAACCTCCGTTAGAGAGCTATTCTTCTGAATAGCCTCCTTGGACCCCCCCCCCCAGCCCCGGTGTGATTACCTGCTTTTTCATAGCTTGGTGCCCTTTGTACATGCAGTTACTTTTCTTTCTTCTTTGTCTGGCTTGTCCTTTAAAACCTCCGTTAGAGAGCTATTCCCAACCCCGCCCCCCTTGCACCCCCCCCCCCAGCCCCGGTGTGATTGAGAGCCCCCACTCTCCATGGTCCCATTTGCCACGCTGCAAGGTTGTGGCTGGTATGGGATCTTTGGAGGCCTTGGCGTGATGCCTGACACAGAGTACTCATGAACACCAGCATCTGCTATTGGCCCCGGAACAGGCACGGGGGTAGCTGAGAGTAGAAGAACCCAAGGCTGATAAGAAGTGGCACTGTATAAAGGGAGCAAAAATAACCAAAGTCCTAGCAAGACGCATATCGATCTGGTGACTGTGAGTTTTCTGTGCTGAGAAAGGAAGGGCAAGAAGGCAAGAGAGAGGCAGTGGAATGGTTTTGAATGGATCTGTTTGCTACAGGGTCACTGACAAGGTGAGGAAGAAAAAAGGCATCAATCAAAACAAAGTAGCTTATCCAATGTATCCTACTTTTAAGAAAGCTTTGTATTTGTTACAGGAGTCAGGACAAATTTATGACGTGGCAGAGTGGTTTTTTTCAGGTTATAGATACTTTGTTGTGTTGTATTGAAGCTTTGTGATCAAGGTACTGTGCACAGCTCCCATTTATGCACATTTGATAGAACCTGGAGCCTAATTTTACCATTTGTATAGTTATTTTTATAGTTATTGAATCTGAGCTCCTATCCTGTTAATTCTATCTCTAATTTATTTCAAATCAATTTCTTGAACAGGCATGTAATAGCCTATTATATCATTCTTCCCATGGGAAAATATAATCAAGTTTCTTAATTTAGTTTTAAAAAATTCCCTAAACATCTGTTACCTGGAAAGCACTATGAACAATGCTTTTGAGGGATACAGTCATGAAACAGAAATTACCCTTGTCCTTCAGGGAGCTGGCAGCCTAGGAGGGGAGACGTCCCCGGTAGACATGACTGTAAACTATGTAAGTCATGCTTTAAGAGAGGTGGGATAATATGTTTATTGAGGGAGAATAATTCGCTTTTGGCTGGGGGTAGGAGTAGGTGATAAAAGCTTTGAAGCAAAGGTTGTTGTTCAACTTGACCTTGAGGTTGAGTCTGGGCTTGACAGGAATAAATAAGGTAAGCGACATTCTAGGTGGACAAAATAGTTTATAAAAATAAGTTTTTATTTTTCACAAACACACTGTGATGAAAAGAGAGGACTGCACGTGGTTCCATTTTTAGACAAAAGTTTAAGTACCCATGAAAAGGAGGAACTACCATTTAACGAACACCATTGGTACGTGTATATTATCTCAATCAACTGTCTCAAAAACCTGATGAGGTGGGGAGGTATTATTATCCCCATTAACAGGTAAGGAAACTGAAGTTCAGAGAAGTGAATCATTTCACTTACGGTCATGTATGTAGTACGTGGCAGGGCTGGGATTCAGGCATAGATCGGTCTGATTCCAAAGCTCATGCTCTTTCTACTACTTCTGGCTACTTTCCCGTGGGCCTGTTCACACATTGACTATTATTCATTCATTCATTCCACAAATATTTGTCGAGTATCTAACGTGTTTCAGGGACTGTGCTAGGCACAGGGGCTGCTGCCGTGAGCTAAGTTGTAGGTTCCCTGGCAACACAGCCATGCTGTGCCAGGTTTCTTGCTTAATGTATGGGACACATGGAGAAGCAAATAACATCTTGACATTTCTGGTACATTACGGTTTCCAGTTAAGAGGACTGATTTGTTTTATTGATCTCATCAAATATCTTAATTGATTACCCTCATCAAATCATTAGAAAAGGCACAGTTCTGAGAAATAATAGATGGAAAAATAGAGAATATTTAGGTGTCATGGTTGGAACACCTACAACTTAAATATTTTATGGAAACATTAGTATTTCAGCAGTTGTTACACCTGAGTGCCCAAGAGCATACTTCACCTGTGCAGATTGTGATATAGATAAAAGCCCATGTAAGTGTTTGAGAAATTTCGTTGACAACTAGATGAAGTTATGTATCAGAAATTTAATCTACTGGCCTGTTTCTTTATTTTTAAAAATATTTATTTATGTATTTATGTATTTATTTATTTATTTGAAAGATTTTATTTATTTGAGAGAGAAACAGAGACAGAGCAAGAGCAAGAGCAGAGGGAAGGAGGCAGAGGGAGAGGGAGAAACAGACTGCCCACTGAGCAGGGATCCCGATGGGGGGCTCGAGCCCAGGACCCCGAGATCATGACCTGAGCCAAAGGCAGACGCTTAACTGACTGAGCCACCCAGGTGCACCCTGGCCTGTTTTTTGTTTTTTTTTTAATCTTTTGAAAATACTGAGAAACAAGAAGTGAAGTAAGAATCACCCATAATATCACCAGTCAAAAGATATATATATATTTATTTTATATGTACACACACACACACACACACACAGACATATTTGTTTCTCCATTTGTCCCATACATATATGAAAGTCTGTCTCCCTGGGGAGCCTGCTTCTTCCTCTCCCACTCCCCCTGCTTGTGTTCCCTCTCTTGCTGGCTGTCTCTATCTCTGTCAAATAAATAAATAAAATCTTTAAAAAAATATTAAAAAAAAAAAAAAGAAAGAAAGAAAGTCTGTCTCCCTGATAGCCTACTCCTCCAGCCCCACCCAGAGGTAAGCCCTGGTAGCTATGTAGTTTCTCCTTACTGAATGGTGACTCAGACTTACTCCTTACTCATAGTGACAGGCCGATTTATATAAGTTTTTGTATACACTCTTTATTTGATTCTTTTACAAAAACAGGGCCATTACTTTATTTTCATTTTTCTGCCATTTGCTTTTTAAAAATTTAACATAGCTTTGGGCCTGTTACTTAACATCTCTTTGACTCTGAAGGGAAAGTCTTAAGGTTGCTCTGACGAAGGCACAAACACAACGGGGTTAGCAAGCTGTGGGCAGGGCTGTGAAGGCGGCCTGTGGTCAGTTTGGGGGCAGCATTCTTCAGCCCGTGAAGCCTGGAGTAAGAGAAGAACAGCTTGACTTGACTAAAATACTACCAGAGAGTCTGAAGCAGTTGTGGATTTGCTTTCTAACTGCTATGCAATTTTTCTTACTCTGTGAACTTGTAAGAATCCACCCACGCTACAAGTCAGACTTGACAAATTGTGAGAAATTGTTATGAGGATTATAAGTCTTTGTCTTCGAAGTGCAAAGTGCTTACAAGATATTTCTTAAAATGCCCTAGCTGGAAAAACTACAGTGTAAGTGTCTTATGAAAACATCAGGATTTTAGGATTTTAGCAGTTGGTATACCTGAGTGCCCAAGGGCATACCACACCTAAGCCGTGTGGACCGTGTGGACTGTGATGAATTTCATTTATGTATCTCAATAAGGAAAAAAAAAATCTAACTACATGGGACTGGAAAGCTCAAAAGTCATCATTATCCTATGAACACACCAAAGGGAACTTAAAAATGATATAAATGGGGTGTAAATATCTATATTACTATCCTCTAAACTGAAGCAAATATCATGTGTGTGTTTATGTTATGTTTCAACTTAATTACATGAAATAATAAAGTCTGAAATATGGGTATAGTAATCGTGTGATGAATTGCCTGAATTACTCGAGTGATTGTTTAAGCCTCCACTCCATTTGTTTGTAGACTTCTGTGGAGCTTAGTAAAATTATCTGAAAGTGGTTTCTTGGGTATGACATTTCCATGTGCACTACTCCATTTAGCATTTAAAATGTGGTATTACACTGGTCTCTTTTCTGTTCTGTAAATAATTCAAGTCTTTTCTGGCCCCAGGGCCTTTGTACCTATGGTTCCTTTTGCTTGACTGCTAACACTTCCCTACCCCCTCAAGGCAGAATAATGTCTTTGTACACTTTAGGTCTCGGCTCAAAGGCTTCCTCCTCAGAAAACATCCCAGATCACCTTACCTAGAGCATCTTCTCCCTTTAGTTACTCTGTATCGTACTATCAGATTTATTTCCTCTATGGCACTTGTCACAGTCTGTCATTATCATGTTTGTCTGCTTACCCCTCCGTCTTGGCACATAGTTGATTGTTCGGTAAATACCTGTTGAATGAATAAAGGGCTTCACTGGTCATTCTTCCTTCCTTCCTTCACTCCTTTGTTAATCCTTAATCCGTTCAGCATCGGAAACACCGGGACCACGTGTCTGTAGTGTCTCAGTCACTGTACTGGGCTCTGGGGATGGCAAGAAGGTGGGGCTCAGCAAGTGAGCTCAGTGAAATTCTCAGATAATTGGTACTTAGCCCCTCAGATACCAAAAGCAAATATTGGAAATGAATGGATAAAAGATAAAGCGGTAGGATACTGGACAACAATCTCCTTTAAACATATTATGTGTACATCTCTTTCTCAAGTAGAAAGACCTCGCCTTGTCAATGCACAGTTCTCATTATGAAGTGCCCTTACGGTGTTCTTTTATGCACATTTCAGTTTTGCTCCACGTCCACAGGGCAGCCACTTCCCGTGCCGTCATCCGACAGTCGCTCCAGTGACAGCCCCTTCCCGGTCTCTAGATACGGGAGTGCTAGTCACTGCTCTCCCGGGTCCAAAGCAAGAGAGTTAGGGTGGTTGTTCTCCCAGGTTTCCTACCGCGTGTGAGCGACTGACGTTATCCAAGTAAGACTGATTTCTCTGAGGGGCGCTATGGTAGAAAACAGGAGATTCTCAGAAAGTTGCATTTATAAAAAAATATCACGAACTTCTAAAAATCTTATTATAAAGTCATCTGTGTATTTCACTCTTCTGAAGTCATCTTTGTGAGGTGAGATTTATATTAATGAGGTATTGCTCAGATGGCCTCTGTCAGTGCGTGTGTAGGAAATAGCTGTTCTCTATGCCTGCGATTGTGAGAATCTCTATGCCTGAGATTCTGAGCAAAAGCTCAGACCGTCTTCAGTGCAGGAAGCTCTTCTCTGGGTTCCCTGTTGGTGCTTCCTGTTTCCGTGCTTCCATCCTAACCCCCGTCACAGCGTATCTCCTAATAGTGGTAGCATCAAATGTTGCAGGATGTCCTAGGTGTATTTGGTGCGATTTTACTTCCGGATTTGTTCCTCTTGAGAAGAAAAACACACTTTCTGCTTCTTGTCCAGAATTTAGGCTTACTTTCCAGAAGCTGTATTTCTGAAATTTGTGCCTAGTTTTTATTATATCTGGTACTTTGCCTGCTATTTCTCTTTGTTCTCTTCCATCTATTTTCCTGGAATTGGAGATGAGAGACGCTGAGTTATCAGTGCAGTGTCCCCCACATCACAGCTCTCTCCTGCCTCTTTTACTTGCTGCAGTCGGACACCAAGGACTCCCAGTGAGCACATTTTCCATATGGGTGAGACTTACTCTGTTAACCACTAAAAACGTTAAAGTAATTATCATTTTAATCCTTTTGGAAATACAGTTCACAGTTTCTCATTTCTTTTTTTTTTTTTCCCAAAGATTTTATTTATTTATTCTACAGAGAGAGAGACAGCCAGGGAGAGAGGGAACACAAGCAGGGGGAGTGGGAGAGGAAGAACCAGGCTCACAGCAGAGGAGCCTGATGTGGGGCTCGATCCCATAACGCCGGGATCACGCCCTGAGCCGAAGGCAGACGCTTAACTGCTGTGCCACCCAGGCGCCCCGCACAGTTTCTCATTTCTTAAGCAAACTCTGCAGAACACATCCTTCTGGAGTCAAGGCCAGCCTCATGAACCTCCATTATTGTCTGAGGCCAGGAGGCCAGGGTTTGGAGGCTGAGGTCAGCAGAGCTGTTTCCCTGGGCACCAAATGCTCTTACATTTCTCTCTGTCTCTGCCTACCACTCTCTGCCATTTCCTAGGACCACCGCTGGGTCTCTGTGGCTTCTGATTTTGTCCTCATTGTACATATAATCAGCTGAGTTAGAGCCCACGTTTACCTCTACCTCTTCTAGAGAAAAAAGCCCCCTGGGTGATCCTCTGTTCAGTACCTGGGCCATTGTCTTGCACTTCGTGCTCTGGCTAGGTCCTGGTAGGTAGGAACCTGACTCCTGGCTAGGAAGAGAGTGTGATATCATCCCAAGTTGTCATTAAACATCCTCCACCCTCATGATGGCCTCGCTCGAGACTATCCATCTTAGTTTTTCAACCACTGAGTTCCCCTGAGATGGAAATCCCAGGGACAAGTCTCTTTGAAGAATTCTACTTGAGATCACAGCAAGACTCCATGCTGTTTTCAAGAGGGATACATTTTAAAAATATTTCAGTGGATAGTTTTGCATATTAATACTAACACTGAAAGCAGAATAAACTCAATCTTCATCATTTTAATTTCTCTCTTTCCAATAAACACCAGTTTAATTTAAGTCAGTATTTCAAAAAATGCTCCAAGTTCACCCACTGTTTGTGGCTCCTGTTACTCCTGGTTGTGACAGTGCTTGGTTTAGTACCTTAATTATTATAAACTCTGAAATGAAATAAATATAAACCAGCTTATGGAATCATTTTAATTGCCTTCTTTATTGTTTCTGTTGCATCCATAACTATATTTCTATGTTACATTTCACTAACTACTGGTGATTATGTGTAGTTCTGATGAGTGCATATATGTAATAAAAATAAGAAAAGAGGATTTAGATTCAGTGGGGACATCACCAAAAAAATAAACTTGTTTAATTCCGTATTTCCAATTCTTTGATGATGTGATTATAAACAGGATAATTTTTTATTGCGTTTACAGAAGGTGAGGTGTGGGGCGCCTGGGTGGCGCAGTCGTTAAGCGTCTGCCTTCGGCTCAGGGTGTGATCCCAGCTTTCTGGGATCGAGCCCCACATCAGGCTCCTCCGCTGTGAGCCTGCTTCTTCCTCTCCCACTCCCCCTGCTTGTGTTCCCTCTCTCGCTGGCTGTCTCTCTCTCTGTTGAATGAATAAATAAAATCTTTAAAAAATTTTTAAAAAAAAGGTGAGGTGTGACTTGAACAAGAGCTGCTATTCCCATGTCAGCTGCTTTTATTTGATACTGTATTTTTCCCTCTTGATGTTCTTGATGTGGTATCCCTTTAATCCGTCTGGAGTCCGTGACGCTGCTGCAGCTCTCAGCTTCCCAGTGTCTATGGGTGTGCGCCACGGGCACTGAAAGAACAATCGTCCTTGGAGCTCCTTCTCACCTTACTGTAGCCCCCCCCACCCCTTTTTTATTTTTATTTTTTAAAAGATTTTATTTATTTATTTGAGAGAGAGAGAGAGAGCACGAGCAGGGGAGAGGGAGAAGCAGACTTCCCGCTGAGCAGGTAGCCCGATGCGGGGCTTGATCCTAGGACCCTGGGATCATGACCTGAGCCGAAGGCAGATGCTCAACTGACTGAACCACCCAGGTGCCCCTCCCACCCCCTTTTATTAAAGTCATCATTTATTGGGGACTTTGGGCAAGGTGCTGTGTCTCAAGTGTTTCCCAGACATCGCTTTGTTTAATTATCACAAGAACCCTGTGATGCAGATATTAGTATTCATGTTTTACAAATATGCAAACTCAGAAAGAGTGAGTCACTTTAGGGTTGCCCATCTAGGTGGTGACAAAGGTGTCAGGGGAAGACAGGTCTTGCATCCAAAGCCTGCCCTTGACTCCTTACCCTGAACATGCCTCTCTGAACTAACTTTGCATTTTCAGTAAAGTGAGAGTGACAATCCTTATGTCACCCGTGCCTCCTTAATCTGGACAGAGGCAGACCCTGAGATTTGGACTACCAGCATGTCTCCATCCCCCAAGCACCGCCCCAGGCTGGCACTATGGTCCCAGCTTTTTTTCCTTTCCCTCCTGGCTTTGGGGGATGCACCTTCCCAAGGAGGGACAGCTGGGGAGAGCTTCTAAGGAACCAGCTGACTCTCTCAGGTAGCCTGGCTCTCACCCCTACGTCGTGCTGCCCCTTGGACAAGAATAGAGCTGGAAATTAGCAAACGTTGCCTGAGTTTGAATTTTGCTGATCCTGTCGTGATATATCACTAGACATTCCAGGCTAGAAGTCAGGCATTAGAGTGCACTGGAGGGCATCCTCACACCCCCATGCTACCTGGAGACCTTTCCTTCTTTCTGCTGGCCCTGGTACCTTCTGGAGCCTTCTCTTTCCACTGTGGAAGCTGTGCCGGCAACACATTTGGAGGACAGCAGCTGGAGTTTGGGGAAAGGCTGTTAAGCTCTGAGTCATCTTCTCCGACAGAAGATTCTGTGTCCTGGTGGAGCAAGGTCCCGCAGACTCGGGAAAGTTGGACATCGAGAACTCTCTGCCTGGCGGCCTGAGGCAGGAGCCCGATGTGGCAGTATGTGCCAGATGGGTCGGAAGATCTGAGCTGCTTCAGAAGGCTTCCTGGGTAAGGCTGTTCTGAATCCCCCTGAATGGAACCATAAAATGCCAAGCAAAGGAAGGTGTCATGAGAACAGAACCTCACCCCTAGTCTGACCTTCGGGAGTGCTCCCCAGGGCTTCCTTTGGGGGGAAGTGTCTCCTCCAGAGCTTTCCAACCTGGGCCTGCTGCACCAGGACACCACAGGTACACTGTACATTCTCCCAGACTAAGAGTTTATTAAATTCCATGTATTTTAAATATATTTTAGTAATAAAAGGGTGGATATACACTATTGATGAGAGTTTATGAATTTTGGATATCTTTCACATTATGTTCGTAAGCACTGAGGTAGTTAATTTTTTTAGTATAGTGTCTTTTTAGAGCAGTTTCAGATTCACAGAAAAGTTGAGCTGAAAATACAGAGATTTCCCATAAAGTGCACAGCTTCCCCCATTATCAGCGTCCTGCACCAGAGAAGTGTGTCTGTCACAAGTGATGAACCCACACTGACACATCAGAATCACCCAAGTTCGTAGTTTACAGTAGGGCTCGCTCTGGGGGTTGTACCTTGTCTGGGTGTGACAGGTGTATCATGACGTGTATCCCCCATTATAACATCAGACGGGATAGTTTCACTGGGCCGGAAATCATCTGTGCTCCGCCTTGCTCGTCCCACCTTCCCCCCAGCCTCTGCCACCACTGGTCTTACTGTCTCAATAGTTTTGCCTTTTTTATAATGTTATGCAGTTGGAATCCTACAGTATGTACCCTTTTTAGGGTGCTTTCTGTCCCTTAGTAACATGCATTTAACATTCCTCCAGGCCTTCTCATGGCTTGAGAGCTTTTTTTTTTTTTTTTTTTTTTTTTTAAGCACTGAGTAATATTCTGTTGTCAGTTGCACCACAGTTTACTTCATCCATTCACCGACTAAAGGCATCTTGCTTCCAGGTTTTGGCAGTTAGGAATAAAACTGCTGCGAAGATCCAGGTGCATGTTTTTATGTTGACATGTTTTCAACTCCTTTGGATAAACACCAAGGAGCACGATTGCTGGATCGTATAGTCAGAGTATGTTTACTTTGGCCAGAAACCGCCAAGCTGTCTTCCAAAGTAGCTGTACCATTTTGCATTTTTACCAGAAATGGATGAGAGTTTCTGTTGTTCCACATCCTCGCCAGCTTTTGGTGGTGTTTGTGTTTGGACTTCTGGCATTCTCACAGATGTGTGTACATTATTTTTTAATTTGCAATAATGAATTATGCGCAGCATCTTTTCATATGCTTATTTGCCATCTGTATATCTTCTTTGGTGAGTCATCTGTTAAAGTCCTTGGTCCATTTTTTAATTAGGGTGTTTCCTTATTGTTGAGTTTTAAGAGTTCTTTCTATATTTTGGGCCACAGTCCTTTATGTGTCTTTTGCAAATATTTTCCCTCAGTCTGTGGCTGTCTTCTCATTCTCTTGACATTGTCTTTTGCAGAGCAGATGTTTTTAATTTCAATGAAGTCTAGCCTAGCAATTATTTCTTTCATGGGTTGTGCCTTTCGTGTTCTATGTAAAAAGCTGTTGTCAGACCCCAGGTCATGCAAATTTTCCCCTATGGTATCTATTAGGAGTTTTATAGCATTGCATTTTATATTTAGACCTAGGTTACTTGTTTAAATAAACTTTCTAGTTGAAGAACAATATACAGACAGAAAAGTTTAAAAATCCTAAGTATACTATTTGATGCATTATCACAGAGTAAACATATTTGTAATTATCATGCAGGTTAGGAAATAGAACCAGTATCCCAGAAACCACCTCTTAATCATTACTCCCTATTTTACTAGTTGGATCTGTAAAACTATACAGTGGTGTTGCCTGTTTTTGAGTCTTATGTAAATGAAATCATACAGAGTGTATTATTTTATGTCTGGCCTCTTTTGCTCAGTATTACCTTTCAGAGATGAATCCGTGTTGCTGTGTGTTGCTGTATTTCATATGTTTCATTGTCGTATAGTATTTCTTCGCATGATTGTACCACTCTGTGTTCTAATGTTAATGGACATTTGGTAAATTTCCATTTAGGACTGTTATAGATAACGCTGCTCTGAACATTCTGGTACATATCTTTGGTGCACGTATGGGCCCAGTCTTGTTGTTTATTTATCTATGAGCAGGTAGGTAATGTCTCTGTATTTTAAGTTCATGCCCAACTGTCCCATTTTATGCACAGTCTTCCAGAGTAATGATTAATTGTGCTGCCTTTCATTCTCAAAATCATCCCCATTTGACAATAAATATGTAATTGTTTCAATGAATAGAATTACAGTGTAGTTCAAGAAATCTTTACCTACCCCAAGGTAGGTCAGCTACTTTCCCATATTATCTCTCAGAAGAGTTTTTATTTTCAACCATTAAATAACCATTTAGATAAGCTAAAATAACCTTTTATATTTACTCTTTCTGATGCTCCTTAGTTACTCCTCAACAGTAATGCTTCCTTCTGTCATGTCCTCAAACCTAAAAGAATTATTTTAGCATTTCTTGTCCTGCGGGTCTGTGGGTAGTGAATTGTCTAGTTTTCCTTTGTCTAGAACTGTCTTTACTTCAAGTTGTTGGTCCTTTGTCTTCTGTCTCCGCTGTGTCTCACGCAAGTTCAGCAGTCGCTTGGCTTGTCTCACCGTGTGTAGTGTGTGGTTTCCTGTGGCTGCTTTTATCTTGAACGTCCACCGGATTGAATATAATGTGCCTCCGTGGAGCTCTCTTCATCTCTATCTTGTGATCTTGCTGACTTCTCAAACCTGTAAACATATTTCTGAAAATTTGGAAATATTTCAGCCTGTTTTTTCCCCTAATACTTTTATTTCCCATTCTCTTTTTCTCCACCTGGGACTCCACTTGCCTTTTTATATTGCCCACAAATCCCTAGGTCTCTGTTATTTTTTTTTTTTTCAATCTGTTTCTCTCTTCTTCAGATTGGATAATTTCTCTTGATCTCTTTCATAATCATGGATTCTTTTGTCTGTAATCTCTATTATATTTATCTCATCTGGGGAATAAATCTTTCTTTTTTAAAAGATTTTATTTATTTATTTATTTATTTATTTATTTACTGGAGAGAGAGAGAGTACATGCAGAAGCAAGCGCACGGGGCGAGGGGTAGAGGGAGAGGGGAAGAATCTCAAGCAGTCTCCACACTGAGTGTGGAGCCAGGAGCCCCATACGGGGCTTGATCTCACAACCCTGAGATCATGACCTGAGTGGAAACCAGGAGTTGGACACTTAACTGACTGAGCCACTCAGGTGCCCTGAATATTTATTTCTGATTTGTATTTTTCAGTTCTAAAAATTCCATTTCGTCTTTTTTATATTTTCTATTTGGGGCTGAGATTTCTACTCTTTTCACTTGTTACCAGCATATATTTCTTTACCTCACTCAGTGTAATTATAATAGCAGCTTCAAAATAGTCTGATAGTTCCAGCACCTGGATGATTTTTCTTATGTGCAGTGATTTGGGATTGTATCAGGGACGTCGTGAATGATGTGTTGGCAAGACTCCCCATTCTGTCACAGCCTCATGAAGAGCGTTGATTTTGTTTGTTTTAGCAGGTGATTAAGTTGACTGGACTCAAACTGTAAACACGATTTCATCTGAGGTGGATGGCAGTTCAAATATAAGTGAAGTTTTTTTATCTGGAGCTGGGCTCCTTGGAATCTGCCCTGTGCATGTGTGGTTCAAGCTTCAGCCAGAGATCTGGGCAGAGTTTAGCATTCTCCCCGTCTGGTTTCCTCTTCACTGGAAAACTCCCTCACTGTCTAGCAGCCTTGCGGCCCCACACTCCGTCTTCTGGTTCCTTAGGCAAGGCGGATGGTAAAGTCTCTGTTAGAGTTTGATCCTCCCGTGCCATGCTGTGACTGTGGCCTGCCTTCAAGGCAAAACTGAAAAACTGGGAAACTCAACAGGTGTTGGACTGTTCTTCCAAGCTTAGAGACCTCTTCATTAAACTGCCTGCTTTTGTTCATTCTCCAGAGCCCTCAGGCTGTTACTTTTGTCTAGAATTTATCACTGTTATCGGTGAGAGGGTTGGTGGTTTCAGAGTTCACTCTTTCTTACTGGAAGAGGAACCTAGTTCATTGATATTAAATACAATTAGTAATATATTGGCATTTAATGCTATTATTTTACTCTTTGCTTTGTTTTCCCCACCTGTCCTGCATTTTGTATTTTTATTCTCTTGGTTACTGTGAGTTTTAGTGTTTTATTCTATCTCTCCAGTATAGTAGCTTCTTAGCTACTTAATCTGTTTAATATTCTTTTGTAATTAGTAGAAATTGCAAAATTACTCTTATTAGTCTAATGTTAATAACTCTACCCCTCTTCCAGACCACAGAAGGACCTTAGAATACTTACATTTCCCTACTAATTTTATGCTCTTGTTGTTGTGTATTTTAATTATTTACATTTTTAAGTTGAAGAAGACATTTCTTTTATTTTCTACACTCAATATTCATTTAGAATTACACACATATTTCCCTTTCCCAGTGACACTCATTATTTTCTTCATCTGCGGCTTTCATCTTAGATCATTTGCCTGTTAAGTTCTCCCTTTAGTCTTTTCGTTAGTGCCGGACTCCTGGTGACAAATTCTCTCAGTTTTTGATTATCTGAAAATTTTATTTTGTTATTATTTTTGAAGCATATTCACACTACTAGGTATTGAGTTCTAGGCTGGCCTGTAATCTATTTCAGCATTTTGAAGATACATGGCATTGTGTTCTGCCTCCCATTATTTCAATCAAGAAGTTAGATATCAGTCTTATTATTATTGCTCTTTTAAAGCAATATGTCTTTTTCCTTGGCTATTTTAAAATATTTTTCACTTTGTATTTTGCTTTCAATTATTCTCTTATAATATGAGTAGGTGTTGTTTTCTTTGTATTTTTTGTTCTTAGGGTTCATTGTACTTCTTAAATTTGTGGCTTGACTTATTCCTTCAGTATTGGAAAATCTCAGCTATTTTCAAATATTTCTGCCCCATTCTCTCTAATTTTACTGGGAATGACATTACAAGTATATACATGACACATTTTCTCTGTGTTCCACATGTCTTTTGAACTCTTTCCTGTATTTTCTGTCCTTTGTCTTGCTCTACCTTAGTCTAGATCTTTGTTTTCTGACATATATTCCATCCCCCAATTCTCTTTCTTCACTGAGCCTCCTATCCTTATTTACTCACCCATTTAGTGACTATTTTTAATTACTGTATTTTTCAGAACTGAAATTGTCACTTGATTTTTTAAATAGTTTCTAGCTTTTTGCCAAAATTTTGTATCTTGTCTTTTAATTCCTTGAACATATTAACTGTGATTATTTTAAATTCTGTATATTGTAACTCCACTATCTGGATCTTCGATGTGTCTATTTAATTATTTTCCCCTTTTTTTTTAAAGATTTTATTTATTTATTTGACAGAGATAGAGACAGCCAGCGAGAGAGGGAACACAAGCAGGGGGAGTGGGAGAGGAAGAAGCAGGCTCATAGCAGAGGAGCCTGATGTGGGGCTCGATCCCATAATGCCGGGATCACGCCCTGAGCCGAAGGCAGATGCTTAACCGCTGTGCCACCCAGGCGCCCCTATTTTCCCTTTTTGATTTTTGATCTATCTTTTTCCCCCCCATGATATCCTAGTTATTTTTATTGAGTGTTGGGCAATGTATGTGAGCAGCTTCAGAGATAGTTTGATACTTTATGTGATGGCATATTCCTCCAGGCAGAATTTACTTTTACATCTAGTTGGCAGCTGGGCAAGGGACAGGTGATAATAATTTAATCAGTGCTTGAAATGATTCAGAGGGTTTTATCCCATGTGAAGGCTGATCTATTTCAAGGTCAATTCTATTTTTACACAGTAGAGCATTGAGGTCCTAACAGGAAACCTAAGGTTTTTACAAAGGTCCTTGCTCCCTAACAGGCCCTGAACTCTAGTTTTGTCCTTCTGTCTCTGTGAGATGGATGAAAGCTCTGCTCATCTAGTCAGCTGCTGCCATCAGCATTGTTGATAACTTTGAGGGGGTATGGGGACCAAAAGCCACATTCTTGCTTCTCACCTTCCTTTTGTCTTCCAGATCTTGGCCTCACAAAGGCTCACTGTATTGCAGTGTCTCTAATACTTTGATGTTTTAAAAAATATTCTGTCCACATTTTCTAGTTTTCTTGTAAGAGAGTTAGTCCAACAAAATGGAGGTTCACAGAGGCTACATAAGTTGCTCCAGGTCATACAGGACCTAGAAGTAGAATCTCCATGAATATTTTTATTTTATTTTATTTTATTTATTTTATTTTTATTTTTGAGAGAGAGAAGGAGAATGAGCAAGCAAGTGTGGGGGGAAAGACAGAGGAAGAGGGAGAGAGAGAATTTTAAGCAGACTCCATACTCAGTGCAGAGCCCAATACAGGGCTTGATCTCACAACCCTGAGATCATGACCTGAGCCAAAATCAAGAGTTGGGCACTTAACTGACTGAGCCACCCATGTGTTTCACCCCCTCCTTAAATATTTTTAAATAGAAGACACAGACTAGAGAAATCTGGGGCTGCAAGCAGCCTACATTCCCAACCATCATCATTCTTTGTTTTTAGGGTATGTCTGTGGGTAAGTTTGGGAAGCGTTGAGTTTAACTCTCATTTTACAAAACTGATACCTAGAGTGATGTCATGATGTCTGTTCATGATCACACAGCTAGTTAATGTATGAGTTGGGACAGAACACAGGCCTTTGATCCTCAGTAAGTTTTTCCCTATTACACCTTGCTGGCCCCAATAAGTTTTTATTATTACTCAGGGACCCAGGCGTACATTTCAGCTTTAGTAAGACATCTCAGTGGTCTAAGAGGATCCTTTCAGTTTATAGGAAATTTGTCCTTAATTTACCTAGCCATTTATGAATGTCAGCTCTTACCTGCTTTTCCCTTACCTCCGTCTGTTTCCTTTTCTTCTCTGGATTTTTACATTGCCATTTATATCTTGTCTTTGGCTAGTAGGTGAGTCCACACCGGAAGGCATGTGTTCTAGTAGAGTGGCTTCAGACACTGCTTAATTAGTCTGTCTTCTTTTATGGCTGGATGTAGCAGGTCAGATTTTGTAGAACGCTTTGGAAAATAAGCTGTAGAGGAAATTGATAAAATGAGACATTTGAGGACATTTTTAAAGTCACGATTAGCCTTTTCATTAAAAAATAATCCATAATCTCTTCCAGAATTGCTAGTAAAGGCTTTTAACCTTTGTGGTCGGTCTGCCATTTGCTCAAGTACATGGTATGTATTTATAGATTCTTCCATTAAATTATAAGCAAAATCATGAGTTTGGGATTGGGAATAAAGCTGACCACAAGTAAATCTATTCCAACATCTTCTCTTTGCAAGGCCTTAAGAATGTGGTATTCTGTGCTTCTGTTATTACAGGCAAGGCATTTTGGTAATTACCAGGAAAAAGCAGCAGGGCAGGGTGGAGGTATCGCTGGTCCGTAAGCCTGGAGACCTCGATTTTATCCACTGTGACATCTTGTTTGTGTATGATTTTGAACACACCCCCAACCCTCTTAGGCCTTATCTGGCAATCTGTAAAATGAAAGGGTTAAACAAGATGATCCCTTTGGAGCCTTCCAATTCCCAAATTCTTGGAAATTATTGTTTACCGAGGAGGTAATATGCGGAAGAATATTTTGTAATAATACAAGTAAGACTGTAAAGCGATTCTTGATTTTCTGCAGTATGGGGGGGAGGGTAAAGTTAGCTGATCTAGAAGTTGGCATTTGTGTTTTCATATAAGCAAGTCAAGTGTTTTGGGACTACATTTTGATGCAAGCTAAAGAAAGAGCTTATGCTTTGATGATGCAGCTTATGAACTTAGATTATAAATGTAAGGCATCTAGTTAGGTTCTGGCTCACTGTGGGGCTCAGTAAGGATTTTCCCAAAGAATGAATGAGATATCATCATCATAATATATATCATTTACCAAATGCCTGCTGCCACGCACTGGAGATCCACCCGAGAATAATACAGACCTGGCATCTGCCCTCCCAGGGGCACGTGTTATTGCCCCTTAGTGACACGTGGGGAAAAGGAATTCCAGATTTGGTGTCGTATTAAAAACCTTTTACCGAATAGCAACATTGGCAGCTTTAGTTCTCCAGCATCCTGCATTTTGTGCCAAGGAGCAGAATAATCTTCCATTTACAAAGGATTTTTTTTTTTTTGGCATTTTAATCATGTATTAAATTAAACACCCACTCACCAAATATCTGTGAGTCCTGTTGGAGCAGATGGATATGGGTGCTGGGTGTCAGGATACACGTGTCACAGCTGATCATTTACTGGTTCTCTGCCTGTGGTTGGGTGGAGTTGTCATCTGTCTCCGGGGATCCTCCTGCCCCAGACAGTTTGTGGTTATGGTGGCAAAATTATTACACGATCAATATCATGGTGGATGTATAAACAGGAAAAGTGTTGGCAATTGAAAGAGTCTCAAACACATTTGAAGGCTCTAGCTGTGTACGTTACTGTAGCCCAGGAAGGCGTTTGGTGTGTGTTAAGGGATCCAGAGTCACTGGGACAGCTTTCCTCTCCCTCCAGCAAAGAAAATACTTCTTTCCCCAGACCTTCAACAGCATTGGAGATCATCATTATCAAATCTTTGGAATTTGATGAGTCAAAGTAGAATCTAGTTTTGATTTACAGTTTTGGGTTGCCAGAGTGACTGAGCATGGTTGTAGAATTTTTATAGCCTATTTGTGTGTTTGTTTTGTGAATTGCCTGTCCTTTACTGTCCCATTTTTAATGGGGTTGCCTGCCTTTTAAGTCATTATCCCACTAGAGTTTTAAAGAACTCTGATAAGTATGGCACTTTCTTTCCTATCATACATTATTAATATTTTTTCTCAGTTCCTTTTGTATTTTTATATTTATTATACTTTTTATATATTTATTTTTATTAGTAAAAATCTAACAATCATTTCCTTGAGGGTTTTTTTTTTAAGATTTCATTTATTTATTTGGGAGAGGGAGAGAGACAGGGAGAGAGGGAGAGCATGAGCAGGGGGGAGAGGCAGAGGGAGAAGCAGACTCCCCACTGAGCAGGGAGCCTGACATGGGGCTCGATCCCAGACCCTGGGATCATGACCTGAGTTGAAGGTAGACGCTTAACCGACTGAGCTGCCCATGTGCTCCTAGCGTTTATGTATTTGATGTTATTCTTAGCAAGGCCTTCCAGGCCCTTGAATGATATAAGTATTCATCTATACTTTTTCTTCCGTGTTCTTAGAGCGGTTTTTTTCCACTTAAAATTTTAAACTATCTGGAAATAATTTGGATATGTCTCGTGAAATATGGAGCTAACGTAATTTTTCTCCACATGTTAACCAATTATCCTATCATTAGTTCGTGAAATTATTGAATTATTCACTTCCTCATTGATATAAAGTGATACTTTTACTGTTCACTAAAATCATACCTCCAAAATGGTATGGTTCTAGTGGAGAGATGAATGAAAGATAACAGAAAGCTTAGGAACACACACATGCACACATGCACTGTGCGCACACACACACACACACACACACACAAATGTATATATGGATATATTTATGTATTTCATTCCTAGGCTTTCTGTTGTCTTCCATTCATATCTGCTACAACCATGATGTTTTGGTGGTTGTATCTTTGAAGTCTATTGTTAAGTCTGTCAGAGCAAAATACTTATAACTCTTTCTTTATAATTTTGTCAGTTACTGGTAGTGATTCTTCTACATGGATGTGAGAAATATTTTACAAGGTACAAAAAAGTTGTGCCAGGATAGTTATAGCAGTTAACATATTGATTAATTAAGGGGAGACTTGATGTCTTTTGAATACTGGCTTCCCATCCAGGAAGGCAGTATAACATTCCATTTATTTCAGTCTCTTCGATGCCATTCAGGTAGTCTGGCATGTAGTATTGTATGTTATGTGAGAAGATAGGTTTTGAAGTCAAAGAGTCTGAGTTCAAATCCAAATCAAGCCTTTTATTTAGCTTGCATAGCAGTGAGCAATTTTTCCCCTAGTGACTGGAATATAGTGGGTGCTCAGTAAATGAATGTTGACAAGGGAAAAAAAGCAAAAATGAACTATTGGGACTTCATCAAGACCTCTGCACAGTGAAGGAAACAGTCAACAAAACTAAAAGCCTACAGAATGGGAGAATATATTTGCAAATGACATATCTTATAAAGGGTTAATATCCAAAATCTATAAAGAGCTTATCAAACTCAACACCCAAAAAACAAATAACATGGTTAAGAGATGGGCAGAACACACAAACAGACACTTTGCCAAAGAAGACATCTAGACGGCCAACAGACACGTAAAAAGATGCTCAACATCACCCATCATCAGGGAAATGCAATCAAAACTATGATGAGATACCACCTCACAATGGTCAGAATGGCTAGAATTAACAACACAAGACACAACAGGTGTTGGCAAGGATGTGGAGAAAGGGGAACCCTCTTACATTGTTGGTGGGGGTGCAAACTGGTGCAGCCACTCTGGAAAACAGTATGAAATTTCCTCAGCGAGTTAAAAATAGAACTACCCTACAACCCAGCAATTGCAGTACTAGGTATTACCCAAAGGATACAAAAATACAGATTCGAAGGGGTACATGCACCCCGATCTTTATAGCAGCATTATCAACAATAGTGAAACTATGGAAAGAGACCAGATGTCCATCTACTGATGAATGGATAAAGAAGAGGTGGTGTATACACACACACACACACACACACACACACACACACACTCTGGAATAATACTCAGCCACCAAAAAGAATGAGATCTTGCCATTTGTAATGACGTGGTTGGAGCTAGAGTGTATTATATACTAAGTGAAATAAATCAGTCAGAGAAAGACAAATACCATATGATTTCACTCATATGTGGAATTTAGGAAACAAAACAGATGATCATATGGGAAGGGGGGAAAAGAGAGAGGGAAACAAATCATGAGACTCTTAATGATAGAGAACAAACTGAAGGTTGGAGGGAGGTGGTGGGGATGGGCTAGATGGGTGATGGGTATTAAGGAGGGCACGAGTTATGGTGGGCACTGGGTGTTGTAAGTGATGAACCACTGAATTCTCCTGAAACCAATATTGCACTATATATTAACTAACTAGAATTTAATTAAAATTTTAAAAAATAAATGTTTGTTGAAGAAGTGTTTGAATGAAAGACTTCATTCTAAAATTCTTTGGTTTTGTCTTTGCCCTTGTGAATAACCGTCCAGTGATTGGCATTGTCGGGGTTTTGGATTGTAGCCATCCTAATAGGTGTGCAGTGGTAGCCTCACTGTTTTAATTTGCAATTCTCTAGAGACAAATGATGCTGAACATCTTTGCATCTGTGTATCTTCTTTGGCAAGGTTTCTGTCCACATATTTTGCCCATTTTTCAGTTGGGTTGTTTGTTTTCTTATTGTTGAGTTTTAAGCGTTCTTTGTATATTTTAGATACACATCCTTTATTAGATAAATGTTTGAGAATACTTTCTCACTATCTGTGGCTTAACTTTTCAGTCTTTTTCATAGCTTTTAGAAGATTTAGCTTTAATAAAGTGCAACTTACCAATTTTTTCTTTCATGAATCCTGCTTTTACAATCTCCTTTTTTTTTTTTTTTTGGCCCCTTAATTCCCCTCATAAAGAAAGACAGAGCAGTATTATTAGTGAATCAGGTAACCCACAAGGAGCATCTTTTACAAAGCAAAGTGTCCGAGTATGTCTGTAAACTCTACAATATGAGCAGTTGGGACCAAACTACCGACAGTAACAAGGAGCTCCCTGGAAGAAATGGCTGAAAGATGGAAGGGCTACTGGTCCTGGGGGCCGGCAGCCCAGATATGGCCTGTAAGCACTCGTCCCAAGAAAGGGGGGGGGGTGGTCCCACAAGGAGTGGAAGGCTTGGAGAGTTGGTTTGAGAACAAGAGCCAAAAGTGAAGGGTGCTTCACAGGCTCCAAGTGGCAGACAATGGAGGCATGTGAGAAAACATGCTCATAAAACAGAGAAAAAACTGCAACCTAATATTTCGAAATTAGGAAAAAGAAATTAAGAAAACAAAAGCTACAAAAGAACAGCAGAAATCCAAATTAGAAAAACACAGATTACGTGATTAAACAGACATATGAAAAAGAGTTAATAACTCAGAAAAGTAGAAATAAAAGCAAAAAAAAAAAAAAAGTAAGGAATGAAGAGCCAACTGGAAGCACTGTAGGAATGAATAAACAACACAGAGCACATTGTGGGGGAACAGAAGTGGGAAAGGAAGAAGGAAAAACAGAAATGAAAGGGGAAATAGAAGCTTTGAAAGAAAATTGAGATGTGGAATGTAGGCAGAGGAGATCTATATGTATATAGGAGTCTCTGAAAAAAATAAACGCTAAATCAATGAAATAGAACATATATTATCAAATAAAGAAAATCTTCCTGGAAAAAGGCTGGAATCCACTTACAGAAAGGGAATATAACCTATTGGGAACATTGACCCAGAACAGACAATACCAATACATCTTCTAGTAATATAATTGCCCATAAAGAAAAAAAAATTGGGGGGTGGTATCCAAGCAAAAAGACCAAGTCATTTTCAAAGGAAAGAAAATCCAATTGGTATTGGACCTTGATAGCAATGCTTAAAGTCAGAGACAATAGAGAAATATGTTCAAGATAATGTAGAAAAGAAAGGAAGCAATTATTCTATATTCAGCCAAACTTACCTTCAAATATAAAAATCACAAAGAGTTTCAACATGCCAGGACTCAGGGAATGAGTTTCCTATAAACCCTTCTTGAGAAATCCTCTGACAACATGTATGACTAGAGAAGCTTTGGTTTAAGGACTGGTGGTTAGCGTGTGAGACCGTGGGTGGTGGTAGCTTTTGTTCAGACCTCTGGTTTTCCTGGAATTCTGTAAGTGTTCTTGACCCAGAGATAGCTGTGGAAATTAGCTCTGTTATCCCTCAGTTGGAATACCATTTCTCCTCTGCTCAGATGTTGGTCTTGATTCTAGTTGTTTGAGTTATGATGGTTTCATATCCCTGCTTTTGGGAAGCCACATACCATTACATGTGTAACTTGTGTGGCATTCTCCACCCAAAGGGTATCTATGATCAGATCTCATTCTAATATCAGCAGGAGGGAGTCATTTGTTTCCACTGGGATTCTTCCTGTGTTAAGCACAGAAAAACTCATTCAGCCTTGTTCCAGCAATTTTATTACATAAGCAATAAAAGGCAATTTCTTGGCTTACGTAACTGAAAAGTTCAGAGGTAGAAATGGCTTTGGCCAAGACGTAATCTGGTAGTTTGACGGTGCCACAAAAGATCTGATTTCTTTCCATTTTTCTACTCTGCCCTCCAGTGGTGTCGTGTCCATTCTTACATGGTACCAAATGTTAGGAGCAACAACATGGCTATGTTTCTTTTGACTACCAGTGAGAATGAAGAGAGAGAGCGAGAGAGGGAGAGAGAGAAGAGCTCTTTCTCAGCATTGCTTTGGACCAGCCTAAGTCACTTGACTATCCCTAACCAATCACTGTAGCCAGGGAAATTAAAGGCTTAGTCATATTTATTTAAATTCACATGTTTTGTTCAGGGGGATGTAGATCCCCAAGCAGGAGTCAGTAAGGCCTGGGATGCAAGAGAGATGGAATGGATGCTGGGAAGCTATTAACAAAGGGATTTGTAAGATGAATGTTGAATTTTATCAAAATGCCATCTTGGCATTTCTTGAGATGATCACGTATTGATTTTTCTTTTACTGGTTATAGCGAGTTACGTAGGTAGATACCCTAATCTTGAATTATGGGGAGAAAAAGTACTTAGCTATGCCCTGTGGAAGTAACTGAGGTCCTGGGGGCATCAGCTGGTTTCCTTTTTTCCTTTTTCCAGCTCTGATTCAGACTTCTCTGCCTCTGTTCAGCCCTGTGATACTGGTGTCTCCAGAACTCTGTCTTTCGTCTCCTGCTCTTAGTGATGGCGGAGTTTCATCTGCCCCTCCTCTCTGCTGGTATCTCTGTCTCTGAGCTTCCTACTCATGGATCCTGCAGCATGGCAAGCTGGATGTCCGAGAGGCATCTCAAACTCTGCATGTCCCCCCTTAACTCATCATCCCCCGTAAGCATACCTGACCTCCTGGATTCTTTACAGCCTCACCCAGTTGCTCAGACCAAATCCTCACACTTCCATTTCTTTCTCTTCCTTGCCCACATGAGTCTCAGTTGATTCTATGACCATATCGGGCTCTAATTCATCCTCTTATCTGTATCTCCTACCACTGCCTCTAATGCAGGTGCTCGTCATCTCTTATCTACACCAGTGGTTCTCCAGCCTTAGCGGCGTCCCATCAGCTGGAGGGCCAGTCAATACACACATTGCTGCGTCCAGAGCTTATGGTTCAGCAGGTCTACAGTGGGCCTGAGATTTGCCATTTCTAGTAAGTCCCAGATGAAGCTGGAGGTTCCAGGACTATACTTTGAGAACCATTGGGCTAGACCGTCACAGAAGCTCCTTTCTGATCTCTGGCTTTCCAGTCCTAAGCCCCTTAATCTATGAACTTCAACCAGAGGGATTCAGCTAAATATTAATGCAACATACTAAAACTTTGTCACCTTTCTCAGCACATTAAGACCATGACCCCTTGACCTAGCTCCTTCCACCCTCTCCAACCTCAGTTTCGCCCCTCCACAGACCACTGCTTTGCTTTTCTTTAACATGCCTCATAGCGTTCCCAGGGGCCTGAAATGCCCCTTACAATGGTTTTCACCTGACTAGGTCCCACTCCTCCTTCATCATTGAGGTCTGTTGTGATTTTCTTAGAAGCTTGCCTGAATTCCCAGATGAAGCTAAATGCATCTTGCATGGGTTCTCATAGCACCCTGTAGGTCCTTCTGGCTTATTACTTACCACCATTATTGAACTGATTGCAGAGCGCTGCGCTCTCTGATGATGGTATTTTAATGCCTTGAGTGCTACAAGGTGAGAGCCCGAGACTCACCAGAATGAGCACGTGGGCAGAGCTTTAGAACAAGAATAAAAGGGAGCTTCTCACTCTCCTTCCTCTCTTACTTGAGAGTGGAGTTTTTCAGTCTTTTTTCCGGCCAAGGGAAGAGGAAGATGTGAGGATCCAAGATAGACTGTAAGTTTGAGCTACTTTTTTAAGGAAATGTACTTTGGCTAAGTCGAAAGTGGTCTTTGGGGATTTAATCGTGTGTGTGTGTGTGTATGTGTGCACGCGTGTGCATGCTTTGGAGTTTTTCTTGTTTTTTACTCCACCAGTGGACACATTTATTCCATACCCCTTTCTAAATCTCTGGGTTTCTGGGGGAAAGGAGAGTGCTGCTGTAGGGGCCCTTCCTCAGCTCAGCCACGTCCCCCTGAAGACGCTGCTTCCACCTTTATGGTGTTCCGTTGTCCTTGTCTCTGAATCTTAAAAATATTTTCGGAAAAGAAGAAATAAGACTGTGGGTGCTGTCCCGTTGACTTCTTACTTAAGCCCCAGTGGAACAAGAGGGCCAGGGTACGGTGGGGACTTGACTGGCCATAATCTTAGGTAGAGGAGGGGTCACAGGGCCCTTGGGATACAATCTCAGGGCGGCTGTCTTGCTTGCTGACTAATAATAATTGACTAATTTAATCGTGTAGTGTCTCACTTAAGTCTTACATTTTTAGGATATGAATTGTACTTTTTATGAATAACTGTTTAGAAGTAATTCTACCAAATAAGTCAAACTGTTCTTCAAAAAAGCGGGCATTTGTATTTTGTGAGTGACTTCTCATGAATTACTTAATTTTAAGATTTTATTTATGTATTTCACAGAGGGAGAGAGAGTACAAGCTGGGGGAGCGGCAGGCAGAGGGAGGAGAAGCAGACTCCCCACTGAGCAGGGAGCCCGATGCAGGACTAGATCCCAGGACCCCGGGATCATGACCTGAGCCGAAGGCAGACGCTTAACTGAGCCACACAGGCGCCCCTGAGTTACTTAACTTTAAATGGGATTTTGTCTTAAATTGGGAATCAGCTTGACACTGATTCTTTAATCCCGATGTCCACGTGATCCATGGACTCAGGGACTGATGGTTGTGCTTTATACCAGTATGAGTGGCCCTGACACACCAGAGTCAGGAAAGTACATGTGGTTGAATTTTTGATGCAATACTAGGTGTTGTGGAAAAAATAGTTGTTTTGGGGTCACCGGGGCCCTAGTGTGAGATTGTCCTGGAGCTGAGCAGGGGAGACATTTTGCTATTGGCTCTCTAAGGCAACTCTAGCTTACCAATGACAGAATTTAGGACAGAGGCAGTATGGATAATTGAAACCCACAGGAAATCTCAAACTCATTTTTAGCGGATGGTTTCTGTTCCCTTGCCCATCCGATCTGTTTACCAGAACTGCTGACCATGTAGCAGAATTGACTGATTGGAATATCATCCCCCTTCACTTTCTCTTGCCTTCATTTAACGTTCACGAGAAGGCATGCAGCAGGCTGGAAGAGTGTCAGAAATGCTTGGGTTTTTCCACAGTCTGGGTAACTGCCTCCTGAATAATTAGAGATCCACTGTGCTTAGTTCGTCCTCTGTTACACAATGTAATTGTAAATGCTTGAAGCCATCCGGCAGCTTTATTATCAGTAATATCCCTAATAAAAGGAAGGAAGTTTGTTGAGGGATGTCACATTTTGCGGTTCCCTTTAAATTCCTCTGCTTTCCATGTCAGACTCTGGGTTTGACCTCTGGGATCTGGGAATAGTGTTATGCTTATAAACACTCAACCTGGTGATACTGGCACAATGGTTAAGTCTATGAACGGTGATGCCTTGGTTCTTGGACTGCACGTATAATGTGAAACCTTTTGACATAATTCTAATATGAGTGCAGTTAGGGTTTTTTGTTTTCCTCCAAAGCTGATTTTCCGTAAGGCTTCTTTGCACTCACCTTTTTTGGGTACTCACCCATTTCGTGGGTTGTGTTCTTGATCATTTTTTTTTCTTTTCATTTTAACATCTAATTGGTATCAGGCAGAGTTCTTTGCCCTTGGCAATAGATGAAGCTACTATACCATTTAAATAATTTCTTTCATCTGATTCGTGTGTTGTGGTGGATGCCTCCCCCATTAGACTATGCTGGCGATGTTTTCTGTGTTAGGATCTGATGGTATCCAGGTGTCTTAGCATTGATTTTTTATTTTTTTATTTTATTTTTTTACCCCCTCAGTGCTAACCTGAGGATGGCCTCAATGTCCTCTGTCCTTTCTCACTGCAGTGTTTGCCGGGCACAGTGTGGTAGGTGATCGTCTTTTCCACTTAGTTGAGATAGCATGTTCCCTGTTGACAAAGAACAGCCTTGTTAACCAGGGACTGGGGAATGGAGGTGAGGGCATGGGCAGGGGGCATTGTAAGACCGAGTGCTGGGAAGTCCATCACTGTCTCATCTTGTGCATGAGGCCCTGTCTCCCTCTTTGACAGCCATGTTGGCTGTGGCGTAGACTGTCCATACTGATGTCCCCACTTCATTTGCCCTATGCTCATTATTTTTCAGCCAGAGCGTTCATTTAATTATAAATCATTTTAAAAGTTTCGTAGCATCTTAAGACTTTTCTAGAACAAATCAAAATGTAAGTGAACATATAAATAAGAGCATGGCCTTCTAAGTAAGTTGGGTCTGGGCTTAAATCTCAACTCGAGCCCCTTGGGTGAAGTGCTTAACTGTGATGGAGCTTTAAGTCTCCCCTTCTCCCCCCCACCAAGAGTTTTTATTTTAGAGAGGGAGGGAGTGCAAGCTTGGGCGAGGGGCAGAAGGAAAGTCCCAAGAAGACCCCCGCGCTGAGCACAGAGCCCAACAGGGCTCAGTCTAACAACCCATGAGATTATGACCTAAACAAAAACAGAGTTGGACACTTAACTGACTGTGCCCCCAGGCACCCAGAGATTTAAATTCTTCAGCGGTTAAAGAAGTGCGGTTGCTGTGACCATTACATGAGCTGGTGCTTGGGGGGATTCAGAAGCCCCTTCATAATGAAGCAAGGTACAGTTATTTTGAGCAAGGACCCCTGAGTCCCAGCCCACTTTTCTAGGATTTCGTTTTATTGAGTTTCAAGGAAATTTTATCCATATTCTGAGGAATTTTAAACACACTACCTTATTTTACCAAATAAAGATTTTATAGTAGGAAAGAAATGTACATGTTGGCTATTTGTCTAGTGGTTACTGCTCAGTTAATGTTAACTCAAAAATAGAAAAGACTTTTCTAATAAAACGAAATACATTATACATTTACTTTGCAGTATTTAAGATAGACAACAAATGAGAAAAAATAATTCCATAAACACCTATGTAGTCAATACTCACTGCTTTAAAAAAAAACAAAAACCCTGTTCAACCACTGTTGAAGCCCCTGGCAGTTCCTTCCCTACATAAATCCCCCTTTCCTTTCCACCAGTGGGACCTCTTGCCTTAACTGGGAATTTTTAAGCTTTTCTCTGTACTGTTAAAATATTCCTAAACTATCTTCAGTTATTTGTTGTGGTATTCATTTTTGAGAGAGAAAGAGCATGAGTGCGGCAGGGAGAGAGGGGCAGAGGGGGAAGGAGGAGCAGACTCCCCACTGAGCAGGAAGCCTGACTGGGGGGAGGGGGGGAACTCCATACCAGGACCCTGAGATCATGATTTGAGCCAAAGGCAGATGCTTAACTGACTGAGCCACCGAGGCTGCCCTCTATTCAGTAGTTTAAATCATTTAAAACTTTCAGGGGTGTTCTAAGGTCTGTATTTTTCCAAATCTTTTTTTTCCTTGAGGCTTGTGAGATGCATCCATTTTGAATGGGTAGCTCTTAGTTGATATATTTTCATAGTATAATGTAATGCATTGGACAGATATTCCTCAAAATAGTTTTTCTGGTGATGGATGCTCATGGATTGTGGATTAGGCTGTCTCCAATTTTTTGTTAAAAATTTGCTCCAAATACTTTTGTAAATGCCTCCTTGTATACCACAGAGAAACCCGCAGAAATCACATAGGAGTTGGATTGTAGGATACACGCTTCTTCTTCTTTACTAGAAATCCCCAAAATATTTTTCAAAGTGGCTGAACCAATTCACACACCCACCAACAATGAATGAGTTCCTATGGGTCAACCTTCTGGCCCATGACACTGTTTAACTTAATTCTATCATTCTGTTGCTTTTAATAAATGGCTGGGTGTGACATAGTATCTCATTGCAATTGAAAATTATTTTCCTGATTACTGAAGATTGAGCATCTTTTCATGCTTTAATTTCCTTCTCTGAGTTTACGTTTCCTGTCTTCTGCTGAACTTTCTTTTTGGTTGTCTTTTCACTGATGGTTTTAGGCGTTTTTATTAAGTTCTGCTTACTAATACTTGATTGTTTCCTGAATTTTAGATCTTCTGTCTCTTGAGCTCTCCGTTGTTTTTTATTGGAGTGTTTTATGCTTTTGGTTAATTTTTTGTTTAATAGAAGTTTTAAGTTTCAGAGTCAAGTTGTTCTCTTTTATGGTAGTCTATTTTGATGAGTAGTTATCTGTAGGTTGGTATTTGTGATGAAACCTCATGTTGCAAATGAATGTACTATACTAATAGAAAGTAACAGAGCACAAAACACGGTACATCTGTCACCCACTGGGGGTATCTGATGCCTATGAGTAATCTTCCATACATATGTTTGTAACAGACTTAAAAACAATTTTTTTTTTGATACTAATTTAGAGATACTGATTTGGGGAAATCAGCAAATGTGAAGGAGTGTATCTTTCTCTTGCCTAAGTAATCGTGAGATTTTGGAGGGGAGTATCTGGGTGGATTTTGGTGCCCTTCACAAGGTAAGTGCTCAGGTGACATTTGTTGAATAAATTAATGAAGTAATTGAGTTTGCTGTTGACAACAGACCTGTCTGCTCAGAATAGACCGGTGTTCTCAACCCCAGTTGCACCTGTGATTTAAAAATGCTGATGCCTGGGCCTCATCGTTAGAGTTTCTGATGCTTGTGGTTTGAAGTAGGAGCCAGGCATTGATGCATTTAGTAAGTCCCAGGTACTTGGAACAGGGAGCACAGGCTGAGAAGGTCTCTGAGCGAACTGGCAGCAGGAAGGGGAGGGGAGTGTCAGAACCACTCTTGGGCACTGAAAGGTCTGGGGCAGTTGAGTTGACAGGAGGTTGTCTAGGGTGGCCAAAAGCAAAACGAGGGGAGGGCTGGAGGCTGGTGTGACAGCAGAGCCTGCTGCCAGAGCCCTGAGGCTGACAAAGAGACAGAAGGAAGCGTGCTAGATAGGCTGAGGGCAGGGGGCCTGCGGAGGGCAGACCAGGGCGTGGTGGGGGTGTGCGGCCTCCTAGTCAGGGCTGGTGCCTTTGGGACTGAAAGCCAGAGGGCTGACATGGGCCTATTAAAAAGGCAAAAGTAGGGGCCCCTGGGTGGCTCAGTTAAGCATCAGACTCCTGATTTCGGCTCGGGTCATGATCTCTGGGCTGTGAGATTGAGCCTGGCATAGGGCTCTGCACTCAGCAGGGAGTCTGCTTCAGATTCTCTCTCCTTCTCCCTCTGCACCCCCATACCTGCTTGCATGTGCACACGCACTCAAAAAAAAAAAAAGGGGGTGGGGGTTGGCAAGCCAAAGTCAAACACAACCTTTGCTTGCTCAGAGGAATAAAGAATTTTGGCCTGACCATTAATGGAGGGTGGGCAGGGGACACCTTGAGAGAATTAAATACTAAAGTCAGAGCCAACCGGGCAGCAGGCAGAGTTGATTAAGGTATTTAAAAATGCCTGCTCCTGAGCCCGCAGCTGATGCCTTTTGTGATTGCCGTGATCTTCACCGTGCAGTCGTCCTTCCCCCTTGCCCTGAGCTGTGCGTGTATACACACCTGTGTGAATGCTCCCGTCTGCGGCAGCTGGGGAGGACGGGATTCCAAACAGGAAGTCCCTGAAGTGGGAAGAGTCAGACTTGGAGCTTGTTTTTTGGAAGGCCGAAGTCCGCCACGGTGGCCCTGACACAGGTACAGACACACACCTTACTTTTTGCTGCTTAATCCTAGTGGCAGCCCCGTCAGCAGTAGTGCAGAGGACCAGGGCCTGCGCAGGGACTGCTGGGTATCGGATCATCTGTTTGGCGAAATCAGAATGAAGCCCAGAACCTCAGGGAAGAAAGCGGTCAGAGTTCTCTGAATTCTAGAGCGTAACCGAAGAACATTGCACTGGGTGTGCTGGGAGGAACATCAGGTCTCAGTTCTTGACTCTGTTGCTTAAAACCCATGTGATTTTAGGCAGTTGAATTCGTTGCAGAGGCTGGGGATGAAATTGTGAGGAGGACTGACGCTACGTCCTCAGGAAACTGGGTCTTGCCAAGGAGGAGGAGGCTTGAACGAGTGATAAAGTCGGTAGCTCTGCCGTAGAGGAGGGCGCTGAGCAGAGCCGTTAGGGGGTGCCTTGGCGCAGCTGGGTTCGGCCAGCCCGCAGAGAGTGGGGGGCCGTGAGCGGCCGCTGGAAGGGGCAGTAAGCTGGGCCGGGCAGAGGGGTTAGCAAGGGCTCTCCCAGGTCCGCTGCTTTTCTTCTGGACTTCTCCCTTCCTGTTTGAGGGAAGCTCTAACACCCCGAGTCCAGGCTCTCTAGCAAAATTCCTGAAGCTGGAAATACCCAGAGGTGTGGCAGTCACCGGCAGGAAGTGTGGTGCCGAGACAGGCAGACGAGCCTCTGCTACCTGGACTTCTTTCCCGATGATCTTTCATCCGCCTGACCCGCACCAGTTTTCATCCTGGACTTTCCTCTCCATTTAAATGAGGCCAAGCTGTGTGGGGGTTTTTGTCACTGTCTTCTTGTTTGTTGTGACATTTTCCCCACTCGATTTCACTGCTCTAGTTCCTACTCATAGCAGTGTCTGCTTTGTTTTTGCTTAATCTGTTCTTAACTATCCAGAAAGTAGATAAACCAGATGTTGATTTTTTTTTTTTTTAATGCCCTAAGTCCTAAATTGGATCCTGTTAGTTTTCCACTCAGAAACCCACAGTGTGGTTTGTGCCTACAGGAAAGAAAGCGGGGCAGGGGGGAGATGGCACATAGCTCCCAAGATGCGCTGAGGGACTGCCCCCAGTCCTCCCAGTCTTCACTTTCTCTGCCATTGTACCTTCGTATTTTTGCCTCCATGCCTTTGCTTCTGTTGTTTCTTATGTCTGGAATTTCTTCCCCCAGGCCAGTCTCTTGTTCTTCATGACCTGTTTGCCTTAATGGAGACTTCCTTGATCTCCCTACCTTGAAAACCAGATATACTCTCTCCCTTCTCCCATCTTTAAAGTTTGAGGGAAAATATCTATCAACCAGAATTGTGTATTTCATTAAACTATCAAAAGTGAAGGATAGACGTTCGTAGACCAAAAAATACTCAATGAGTCTGCCACTCATAGACCCTTTTCACTCAGAATGAAAAGATACGGTCCCAGTTGCACACTGAGGGATCTATGTTGCTAGCTTGAGATTAACTAAAGTGAAGGTATTTATGCCAGAGAATCAGCAAATGCTACAAAATAAGACTTTTCCCTAGAGAGCCAACTCACCTGAATGTGAATTGGTGACCCTGCTGCGGTATACGTGTGTTTCCCTGTATACAGGTGTGTACGTGTGAATGTCTGACACACTGGAAAGATGGGACAGTTAAAACTGCACTGTCAGTCGGCAGTCCTTCCTCGCTGGGCTGTTGGGGAAAGCTGTGTGGTCAGAGTGGCTAGGAAGTGTGTCTCTGCTCATTCCTGTCCCATCCTCCTCTCCCCCTGGGCACTGGAATTAGGTTATCTATGACCCCATCCTTTCCTTCTGTGACCTTGACCAACTTCTTTACTTCCTGGAATCAGAGCTCATCCACTCACTGGGGATTTGTGCGTCTGCAGTTGCTCAAAGTTCACTCTTTGAAGTAGAGACTCTTGGCTTGGTTCCAGAGACATCAGTAAATGGTCTCCTGTTCTTGTTCATGAATACTCTTTCATGGATTGATGACATGTAGGCGGTCGGCTCCTGTGTCAGAAACCCAGCTCTGCAGGAGGCTGCTCCTGTGAGCGGACCTGCTACAGCGTGGCCTCTGCTGGTCACTGCCTCATGCCAGCCTGCGGAGCCGGCAAGGAGAAGTGCCACCAGTCTGTTGAGATAGTTGGCCTCTCCTGAACATGGAAGCCAAGGTCAGATGAATGGGAGCTCAGCCTAAGAAGGATGAGGGAAGCGCAGAGATAGGAAGCTAGGTGTAGGTCAGGAGTAAAGGAGCTAGTGAACGGAGGCCCCAAGCTGGGTGGTGGAGGTGGAGGGTGTGACCTGGGAGGTGGCACAGTGAAGCGGGCTTGGGAGGAAGTGGGTAGAGTCGGGAGAGGCAGGGGTCTTGGAGAAGGTTGACCAAACTTGCAGTACTGTCTCCTGGGCTCTGCCTCCAGTGGCAGCTTCCTGCTGAGCTGGGTCAGGCAGGGGTTAAAGGACTGGCTGCAAGCAGGGGGCTCATGATTGTGAAAAAGGATGTAGTGTCTTGGCTGTTGAGCAGGAAAAGGGTATGTTCTAGGACAGGTGTCACTTTGAAATTTCCATGCTGTCACTCAGTGGCCATTGCCTGTCTCCTACTAAGGTCACTCCTGTGAAAGTGCCTATCACAGTCCCTGGGCAAAAGCAGGGGGCATGAGGAGTGTTCACAGGATCCTCAGATGTTCTCCTGGCTAAGTTTAAAAAGGCCTATGTAACCACTACCCTTTGGCTCCCTTCAATTTCCCACCGCCTTAGAGCGAAGTGGGGCCATGTGACTACCTGCAGCCAGTGGGTGAGGGGAAGTACTGTGTGTAACTTTCAGGCTGAGGTTTTAAAAACCCATGCTTGAGTCTCCTGTGACTTTCCCCTTGGCTTTGTCTTGGCCTGGACCTCTAAGTAAGCACAAGGAGGAATTGCTTTGGAAAGTCACCTGGAACCATAGTGAATTTTGTATGAATAAAAAAATCTTTGGGGCGCCTGGGTGGCACAGCGGTTAAGCGTCTGCCTTCGGCTCAGGGTGTGATCCCGGCGTTGTGGGATCGAGCCCCACATCAGGCTCCTCTGCTGTGAGCCTGCTTCTTCCTCTCCCACTCCCCCTGCCTGTGTTCCCTCTCTCGCTGGCTGTCTCTATCTCTGTCAAATGGATAAATAAAATCTTTAATAAAAAAAAAATCTTTATGTTATTAGGCCACTGAGATTTGGGGTCTCTTTGATCCCACAGTATAATTGAGCCTATTCTAATTCAGAGCTAAAATAATGACATGAATTTTGAGATTTAAATGAGAAAATATATGTTAAGATTCTACCGCAGTATCTAACCTGTGATAGAAGTTTTAACATGTCAGTTTTTCACCATCTTCCCAACTCTGGGCCTGTTTCCTTATTAGCTCAAAAATTAAAAAAGAGTAATATTTACATCCTAAAAATAAGAAAAGTACCTGAAAAATTTTACCACATACCAATGAGGTAATAAACTTCAGGGTTTTTTCTTCCCCCTTCTTCTGAATTGTGATCAGAAGCGATTCGGAAGGTATTTCTCCTCCCATCAGAGCTCCTCTTCCTCTTTCTTCAGAGCTTCACAGTTCCTGGGAAGCTAACATGCTGAGCTTCCTTGATAGTTCCAACAAAAAGATCATGTTTTCTAAAGACATAAAATGCATGACAAAAACTGCTCATCATTGAAGAGATTTCCCAGTGTTGTCAACAATGCAAGGACGTTATTTCAGAATTACTCCAAATTAGTCACTATTTCCTTACATATAAGGAAAATGGAATTGACTTCCTTTTTAATGTTGGTAATAAAGACCCATAAATGCTGCCTTTCAGGGCTTTTATCCCACCAAGAGACCTACATAAAAAGTGACTCGACCTTGGTCCTATCTAAATTCAGTTACATAAAAAGCTGAAATACAATAGGATCCTATGGGCCTAAATGGATAGGAGGCAATAATGAGAATTATTTTCTTTAAGAGAATCCAACCATTTGTGTGCCAATAGTCATTACACTGTTTCACGGTATTTGTTTTAGAGAGATTTCATCAGGAAAGTATTGTGAGCTCTCAATCAACACGAACACACACACACCAAGTACCTATATAATTACTTTGTGCACATCTTGGTTATTTACGAAGTTAGACAGAAAAGTAGTGGTTAAGAGTGAATTGTTTTTTGGGTGGTCTGTGCCCTTCTAGCAGGGATCCTTCCCCCTGTCCCTTAGCCTTCCAAAGTGAGTCACTTTTTATTTTATTCCTTTTAAACTTTATACTACATATTTCATTGATTTTTTTTTGTTGTTGTTTTTCCTTCCCCTGGATGACCCCTTGGGGAGCCAGTTTTGCTGGAGAAAACCTATAGCCTTACTGGACGGGATTTAGGTGTGTGGTGGGTGCAGTGAACCCAAGAGCGATCACAGGGACCATGAAAAGATGCCCTAGATAATCAGTCAACTTGATCTTACTGTATCAAATTGGTTTCACTTCTTAATTATGAACTTTTTAGTAAAATTCTGGCAGTTACACTGCTTTTGCAGGACCATGTCTGTTTCAGAGAAATAAACACTGTAGTAGAGCCGGGGTGCTGGTTGGGGTGCTGAGTGCCGGTGACACAGGAGGCAGGTACTGCTGGTTTTTCTGTGGAATCATTCTTGAGGCTGTGCTTATGTGCTGGGTGCTGGTGTCAGCAAGAACACTTGGCTGGATATGGTTTTGTTCGAAGGAAAGAAGCATAGGATCACGTGTTCTTCTGCCTGAAGACAGCAGTAAAACACTGAAAGAACTCGTCACTGGTCCACGGGCTCAGGGACTCGAGGCCCCAAGTCGGTATGAATTGTGCCAGGCCTCCTAAAAGGGCCCACTGTCTGGAGGCTGCCTCACCCAGCAGAGCCCAGCACAGAAGACCAATAGCCTCTGCTGAGCAGTCACTGGAGGACTTGAGTTGTATGCTGTCTGGGTTGGTCAGAGGCAGAGCCCCCAGCATCATGGCCTCGCGCAGTGAAGCCAGGGTTGAGGGATTAACCTAAAAGAGGAAAAAAATGTCATCCATTCAGTCATGTTTTGGAGAAGATACACACCATGCCCACCAGGAATTAAGCACAGAGAAAAGGGAAGAAAGGAGAAAGGGAAATTTTTAGTTTTCAAAATCGTAACTTGAAGTTCTGCTTTTGTTCACTGATAAATGCCTCCTCTGGCCCTTGACTCATTCTTGAGTTACCTCCAGTCCTGTGACTTTCTATGCTTGCTGAAGGTGTACCGTCTGACTGACAGGGGCCAAACTCGTGTGTAGAACGCAGGATAAGCTTCCAAGTGGTGCAAACTGACTGCTTCCTCTTGGAGAAAAACAAAATTAGATCCTTGAAGGTGAGGTCAAGAGCCTCCATAGAGTTACCTAGTAAGAGTCACTTCTAGAAATCCAAACTAAGCTATTACTGACAAATATTTGTTCTGTGCTCGGAGCTGAAGGCAGTTAGATGCTGTTGGCCACTGAACACCTAAGCTCATTCCTGGACTGAGTCGTGGGGCACGGTTGGCCTCTGCAGTCATGGTATGGGCTTGCTCGGATTATTGGAGGAAGTGCAATTCAAATGACTTTATTCATGGTAAACATGGGTATGCCTCATACAAAAGCATGAAGATAAGAAAATTAAGTAAATAGAAGAGCAGCTCTTCACATGTTTTAGCTTTCACATTTGAGAAAAAGCTTTACTGGGGATGTTTGAATAAAAACTGTCTAGCACGGTGCTGAACACATAGTAGGTGTGCAGAAAGTAATGATGGGTTTTTCTCCCATAAAGCAGTACTTGCTTATTATAAAAATCCATGTACTCGAAGTAAAAACAACCTGAAATCCACTACTTAGTATTGGCTATCCTCCAGGACATTTTCAATGCATATAAATGTATGTATTCTTACCCGAAACCAGGATCATGCTGTATGTGTTTTATAAACGGTCTCTGTGTCAGTAAGTTGGATCCTTGTAGTTCATGTCTGCAAAGCAGCGTCATGTAGTATGCTAAGCAAGGAAGAACCGGTCAGTTCTTGTAGTTCGACGTGGCACATCTCACGTGGTGTCATTTCTTTAGCAGGTCTCATCTGCGGAGGTGCGCATTGGGCCCATGAGACTGACACAGGATCCTATTCAGGTAGGCCTGCGTTATGCGTGGGGCTTTGTTTCGGGAGCACGTGGTTAGAGGAGCACCCTCGGAGGGGCGCTGTCCGTACTCCAGCAGGTAGCCAGCCTTGCCCCTGCGAACCCGCCTGTGCGTACAGAACTCCTGTGTACCGATGCCTCTGTGGAAATGCTTGTTTCTGTTAATGCCATGCTTGACGAATCAAACTGTTTCCTTGAGGACTTAAACATTGACTTGTCGTGAGCATAAATACAGTAGGTAGGGTGCGTGGTTGGGAGGGAGAGCAACTCTTGCACCAGAAAACTGGTCTACTCCACACCCTGCAGTAGCTGGAGAGTGAAGAAGCTGTGGGTGGCAGACGGCAGGGCACTTGCCACGAGCCACGGTTGGATGTGAACCTTGGCTCTTCCAGCCAGGTGACAAAGCTGTGGGATCTCGCTTGTATTGCTTGACTTCTCCACCCAGTGTCCTGTCGGTAAAGTAGAGATAATTGCCCTCTCGCTTGGGGAATGATGGGTTAAATGAAATTGTATTAAGTGCCCAGGAGACTGCTTGGCAGTGGACCGTCTCTGTAATGACAACTGCTGTTGGCTGGGTCAAAAAGATGACAGGAGACTCCCCCTTCTTGTCCCCTGTGACTTGAGCCAGGCAGTGGTCTAGACTCTGTAACACGGAGGGGGCTGGCTCTAGGAAGAGAAGGCTGGGTGCCTGTGGGATTCACCTCACTGTAATAATGGCAGCAACTTGACAATTGTCCTCTCTACAGCCCTCAGCATCCAATGGCCCCTTCAGAGAAACAGGCCTGGAGGGGTTTGTACCCTTTTAAGTGAAAAGTGATTATTGTTAAATCCCTGTTGCATACCCATCTTCCTGATGGGCCTGTATCAGTGAGCCTTCTCCCTGTAAAAAGGTAGCTTGTTAACACCTGGAAGCATGTCTTGTACTTGGGAAAAGTGAATATGCAGAAAAAAATGTAAGCAACCCAACATGTAGTTGAAAGTGAAAAACCAAACAAGGAAATGTACTGTTTGATTTATGAGCAAATGGAAAAGAAAATAATGTTTTATTGTTGCTTAGGAAAAGAAATACAAATCTAGGGAAAGGAAAAAAACAAAAGGAAGAAATTCAAGCTTGGGAAAATTTGATGAAAACAAATTTAGGAGTAGAGGGGGAAAAAAGAATTTACTAAAATAAACCTAAGCCACAACTATTTGTATAGAATACAAACAAGTGGAAAATTCCAGTTATTCTGGGGGCATGTACTTTGTTCTCCATTTTGAATAAAGGCAATGACAAAGGATCTAATAATAGTGTTTATTCCCAAAGCAATTTCCTGAATATTTCTTGTGATTAATGGAGTTTTAGATCAATTAGTTTAATTTACCTTAATTTTTGCCCTGTGCTGTACTGGAAATTAATGATCATGATAAGGATGTCTTTTTCCTTTAAAAAAAAGATGTAATTTGTCAAATCGTAAAGTATTTCAAATATTCATAAAGGTACATGGGTATAGCCGTACTACGTTCATCAAATATTAACAGTATACTTTTTCTATTTGAAGTTTTGTTTTTTGTTTTTTCAGAAACAACATTACCCTTAATTATCCTCCTGCCCTCCCCCCCCCGAAATCCCCCCCCCTTAGAAGTAACCAGTACTTGGAAATTTATTATGCTAGGTGTCTGTGTACTTATTCTACATATGTGTGTGTCCATTCATAATTAGTTTGGGGTATTTTTAAGATTTATTTGAAAGGCATCAAGCTACAGGCACCATTAGGAAGTTTTTCTTTATTCAACATCATGTGTTGTCTTACGTAAGCGTCTATTCCCTAATGTAAGATCACAAAGATACACTGCTTTGTTTTCTTCAAGGAGTTTTAGCTCCCACGTTTAGCTCTATGGTCCGTTTTCAGTTACTGTTTGGATATGGTGTGAGATAGGGCTCCATTCTTCCACATGTGGATGTTGAGTTGTCGCAGCATCATTTGTTAAAAAGAATATTCTTTTCCTGTTGAATTGTCTTGGCATGTTTGTCAAAAATCAACTGACCATAACTGTGAAGGTTTATCTCTGGATTCTCACTTCTCTTCCATTGGTGTATATGTCTGCCCTATTTCTTGATTGCTGTGCTTCAAAGTGTGAGTCCCCTAAGTGATTGCATTAAGTCTATAAATTAATTTTGCAAGTATTACCCTGTTAGCAGTTTTGTCTCCCAATTTGTTAATACAGAGGTTTTTACCTTTCTTTGAATTTTCTTCTTTCAATAATGTTTTCTAGTGTTCAATGTCTGTCTTTGACACTTGGTTATTATTCCTAAACTACTTTTTTTTTTTTTTTTGATTCTGTGGCAAATGGAATCATTTCCTTAATTTAGTTACTGGGTTATTCATTGCTAGTATATAGAAACACTATTTTTGTTTATTTATGTTGTATCTTGCAACCTTGCTGAGTTCCTTTATTAGCTCTTAGACTTTTTTGTGTATTCTTTAGAATTATCTATATATAAAGTCATGCCATTAATTCTTCCTTTCCAATTTGAATAAGTTTTATTTCATTTTACTAGCCTAGTTGTTTTGCTAGAAACTCCAAAACAATGATGTATTTAGTTTTTTAAGGGACTTCCATATGTCCTATCAAATGGGCTGTTAATGTTTTATACTCCTACAAGCAATATGAGAGTTCTGGTTACTCCAAATCCTTGGTAATAATTGGTGTTTCAGTCTTTTAATTTTAGCCATTTATCTTGTGAATTAAATTTGCATTCCTCCATAACTAATAATGTTGAGCACTTTATTGACTTATTGGCCATTCTTTTATCTTTTGTGAATGTTTAAGTCTCTTTATTTTTAATAGGATTGACTTTTAAAACATTACTGAATTGTGGTTCTTCATTTACTCTTTTCACAAGCCCTTTGTCAGATTTTGAGAATATTTTCTTCCAATCTGGTTCTTCTATAAATTTTCTTAACTTTGGCTTTTGAGCAAAATTTAATTTTGATGTAACCTAATTAATCCTTTCTTTGATGGTTATAGCTTGCTGTATTCTAAGAATCTTTACCTACTCCCAGGTTGAGAAGATAATTTCTTAGGGTTATTTTTTTTTCCTAGAAACTACTGTTTAACAATTTTAGATATATAATCAATCTCAAGTTCATTTTGGGATATGGAATGATAAGGAGCTAAAAGCTCATATTTTATCCTCCTATTGATGTCTAGTTCTAGCTTCACTTGTTGAAAAGACTATATAATCCTCCATTGCATTTGATGCCTTTGTTACTGATTCTTTGTTGCAACTTGTTTGGGCAATAATGTAACCAATTTTGAAATTAATATTCAACAGAAAGCTTTTAAAGATGTTTCTCTATTTGAATAGGAGATTCTACATACTTGAAGTAATTCAGCCTTACCAATTATGCTATTCAAACTATATTTTAATTTTTTGACTAATTTTTTTCAGTTTCTATGGCAATGGCTATGTTATCAGTATCTGCTAATACTTGATGATGAGTCTGGTGTTACTGTTTATTCTTGATTATTATATATTCCTGGTGACCATCCCTTTTATTATGAGGTGTCTTTTTAAACTTTTGCCTTACATTGTTGTATCTGTTGGTAAGTTGCCACACCAGCCTTTCTTGGTTCATTTTTTCTGGTATGTTTTTGCTATTCATTTTCAGTTTTGCTTTATAACTTCATATTAAATATGCCTACTATAAGCAGCACATAGCTTTTATTTTTCCAAAATCTATTTTTTTGTCTTCTAATAAGTGAATTCAGTCTGGTTACATCGAGTGTGAATACTGATAAAATTAGTCTTATATTTGCTATCTTAACATTTTTCTTTATATTTCTGCTTTATGTCAAATTGGCAGTTTTCAGAATTTTTTGTTTTAAACTTGGGTGGTGGTTCTTTTTCTTTTTGTTGGTTACCCTTAAGTAATATTTTAATATGCATGCTTGCCAGTCAAATTTTATAACAGATACTGTATTCTGTCCTACCAAATGTGATCTAGTCCTTGGTAGAATTTGAATTCCCATTAACAGCTCTACTATACTCCATTACTGAAAAACAGTTGTCCATACTTTTGGATTTATTGTTAGCCTGTATGCATAAGCTATGAAATAACAAAATGAATACTTGAACTCCTCACCCAGTGCAAGACCTGGAATCTTTCTAGAGCTACTGTGTACCCTGCCTGATTCGCATCACATGAGTTTGGCCCCAAATGACAGCAGATGCAAGTGGTCAACAGTCCCTCTCTGAGTGAGGGAAAGAATAATGTTTTTAAAAAGATCGCAAGCTCACCTTAGAACTAAGGATGCCATTCCTACTTGGTCGTGTTGAAATGTAGTTCTGTGGATCCATCCAAAAACATTGGACAGAGCACCTGTATGTTCAAGGCTCCGTAATAGGGGCCGCAACGGAAGAGAGGCTGCACAGCGCTCCCTGACCACCCCGACAGGTCTGCTCAGTCAGTTGCGGTATTTGTAACACTCCAACTGCAGGGACAGTGACACCTAGTTAAGTGTTTTTGTGCTTCTGCTACTGATACTGCAACTGTCATAGAAAAATCCTATGTCCTAGCGCCTTTGTATTTGATTTTTGTTTTCCCCTGACTTGACAAAAAATACCTGTTGTGAGTGCAGTGGCATGCTGAAAGTATTAGTCAGCTACATCAGCCAGGGTCCTTAGGGCTTGGAAGGTACGTGTTGATAAGAATACTTGAGGATAGGGTTGCTTTTGAGAGTGCATTTCTAAGTTCACTAGGGGGAACTTGCTCCCGTGTCAGGACATGGAACATGGGGCTCCGCTCACCCTCAGTGAGCTGGCAGGAGCAGCGTGAGAGGGGGAATGGGGAGGGTGTTGGAGAAAAGTACAGCATGGTATCATAGAGGACATCTCTCCTGGGTGAGTGGCTGTGCCTCACAGTAAAAGTCCTGTTTTCCAGTCTCGGCAAGAAAGTTAAAAGTAGGGGAAATGTTACGAGGCAATAGATTCATATTGACATTTCAAAATGAAGTGGACTTTTTTTCAATGCCTCGAGGATATTTACTTGTTGAGTGTGTAGAATTGACATGTTTCTGCTTAGAGTGCCGTCCTCCCCTCTCCTGCCACTCCAACTGGACTTTTCAACTGGATTTGCAAATGATACTCAGAACTGTGGCCTAAGCTTTTCCTACCAAGGCAGTACTTAGCTTTAAAATTTTACTCTTCCATGTTAGACGGATACAGATTGTCTGGAACTGTTATTAGAGCTCAGGTGGCCTCATGGGGGGCTATCCTTACATATCCCCATCCTGTCTCTCCTTAACTGTACCGCCAAGTCCTAGCTTCCAGCCAGCCCCGCCACCTACATGGAACTACAGAGGTGGTAGGAATTTTGGTCCCGTATTTGAGGGGGTAGAAACAAAACAAACAAAAACTAACGTGATTACGCAGCAGCCGGTGGAGTGAGGCTGCAGTTCATATACTGATAGTTGTGTGGCTGTAGGGGAGGCTCTTATCCACTCCAACCCTTTGTTTCCAGATTTACAAATGGGGATAATTCACACCTCCAAGAATTGTTAAAGGGTTATTGAATAAGATTCTGTGTTTAAAGTACTTTTGGTATAATGGCGGCGCTTAAATGCTCATCAAACTATAACTGCTATTAGCATCACTTTTCTAGGGACATTTAAAGAAAGTTTTCAAACCATTTGCTCCTACTGAACCCCCGCCCCCATTGACAATGGTTTAATGTGTGGGTACAACTACTATAATCTATACATGTGATCTATTCTAGAAGCTGTTTGTTAGCAAGATTTGCTTAAAGCCAAACCAAGTATCTTGAAAATCGATGCATAATAGCAGACATTGGGAATACACGGGGAAATGTGTCGAGGCCTTCTTACTGATAAAAAAATACTGATAATGAACGTTTATGTTCTTCAGGTTGAGAAGTTAGTTTTATCTTCATGTTTTTCATAAGTAGCCTTCACCAGAGAAAATAGTCACATTCCAATTTGACTATCCTAGACCGATTATTGCTCTCCTCAAAGATACTATTGTGGATTAAATTTGTCAAAGGAAGGGTTATGAGGGTTCCCCCAAAGCAAGAGAACATCCCCTGGAGCTATGGCAAGCTCACTGAAGCGGGGGCTGGGAGATGGGGGCCCAGCTCCGCTGATGCTTGGCTTTGGGAACGTGTTGTCCTCATCTGTGGAATGGGGGGTGATGGATCACCCCCAGAATCGCTTTGTCTCAGAGGAGTCCAGAGAGCCCTGGCCTCTGTTCTTGTCATTGCCACTGGGACACCCCCCACCCACACCCTAATTACCTGTGGTCTGTGTTACCCCTCTGCAGCTGCTCACACCAGACCACTGCACTGGATTCTCTTAGCCCTGCCCTGGATCAGCCCTTACTTCATCACTCTAGCTAGGATGGAGAGATGAATAAAACACCGCGGCTCTAATAATCTTTAGGTAGTACTCTCTCTGCAGGAAGAGAGGGGCCTTGGAGTTTGGGGTCTCTGGAGTTATATTTGAAAAGCAGTAGAGGTAGCCCTTGCTTTGTACAGTTTTAATATGTACAGATTTCAGAGTTAAGTCATGCCAGATCCCCACAACATGTTTTAGATGGCAATTACATTGGGGTTCTAACTGAGCAATTGCAGTAAATACGGATTCTGTGGCTTGCGCCTGAGTCCACATACCACGATGGTAGTGACCGATGTGTAGCCCCATCAGTAACCAATCACATCACCTTTTTCCAAGTCTTCATGACTGGTCTTTGCCCACCTGTTCTTCCGTTCAAGCACAGACAGCGAAGTGTGTAGCTGTTGCCGTCTGGTCTCCTACATGGCATTACACTCGAATAGATCATCAAAAGAGGGAAGGAAGTAGCCAACAGAGATGAAAGTGCATCAAAGAAATGCAAAGTAATAATGCCAGAGGGAAGTTGAGGTTGACTAAATGAGGTTAGAGGAGAGAGAGCTGGCCGTGAGGATGTGCATGCCGTCACGTGGAGGGATTCTCCATCTGCAGCCGGAGCAGCTCAGCTTGCAGTGATGGTCAAAATCAGCAAGTGCTTGCGGTGAAAAGAATGAAACGTCACCGAGGAAGTAGAAAACTATATGTTAATGGAACTCAGGCGGATATTTCATGGCACTGAAAGTAGGGCGGACAAAATATTGGCTAGAACATTGGAGTTGACCCAGGCTTAGGGCTTTATAATACACCAAGCCATAGAAAAGATGCTTGCACTCTGTATCCTTAATTTCTCCAATTTGGAGAAGGCATACACTGTTGAAGCTACTCTTAGTTCTTTTTAAAAAGAAAATATTTTAGTTTTCAGAGTTTCTAATGCTTTAGTTTACAGCATCCTGAAAAAATGTTTTACTTGATTTCATACAGTTATAACCAACAGAAAGTTTTCATGTTTGGAGAAAATTTCTAAGGTCCTAGGACAGTCATTTTTGCCATTGTTTAAGATTGCCTTTTGTGGTGGTTTTTAGAGTCTGGCCCTACCACGTGAAGCAAGGATTGCCTGTACTTGTGTTCTGATCCTGGACAGGACCCAAGTAGACCCAGCTCTGTTCCAGAAGGAAGGTGTCGCCTCCTTGTCCCAGGCTTCACCCCAGATAAGATTTTCTCCTCTTTGGTTGTGTTTATGGCAGTGCAGTTAAGTTGATGTAACAAAATTGTTTCCTTCTGCCCGTTCCCCTGTACCTAGATTCTTGTCCAAGCGTCGTGTCCGTGACCTGGTGTGGTCACCACTCACTAGTGTATTTATTGTGTTTATCTTTACCCGACTGTCCGACCTGCTTGCTTCCTAGGGGCAGAAACTAGACTGTCCATGCCTATCAGCTTTTTACTCCCAGGTCTTATCTGATAGATCATCAGTACATACTCATTGAATGAATGGTCTGCGTATTAGAGCAAATAAAGAGAGTCCGTTACCTTTATTCTTCACAAATCAAATTGATTTATATGCTTTAAAACTGATTTTTTAAAGTATATTTTCTGAAATTTAGAGATTTGCCTCTGAATGGCCAATAAATATTTAAAAATGGCCATCTCTGACAGACGAAGTACTGCTATGTAGAAGGTTAAATACAGTGAGGGACTGTAGTGCTTAATAAGGTCTTCTTGGTTTTGTTCTTTGGTTACAAGTGAGAGCGGCCTTAGACTACCAAGTAAATAAATGAATTAAACATATTCGTGCAGTTTTTTTCCTTCTTAGATTTCAAGACGGAGTTGAGAAGCTGTGGCAGTGAGCCATCTCTGAGTACATTCGCAGTAGGAGCTGAAGGCTTTTTATTGTCTCTACTATTACCGAGCCACAGGTCTCATGAGGTTCCCAGCCTTTGTGTCTCTTTTGTTCAAATTCCAAATTTCTGTAAACAGAGTATCATCAGCCCAGCTGTGCTGGGAGATAAGGATGGAGAGTGAGAGCCTGGTTACATCCAAAAAAAAGGCAATTACTATAGTACTCTACTCCAAAATGTATATATTCTTATTCCTGTAGATTTTTCACTTTGGAGTTTAATTATTGAAAACTAGTTTTTTCTGATTTTTTTTTAAATAGACGGGAAGAATATTATTTTTAGAGTTTTTACTTTAATTACAGGTAGTTAACATACAGTGTTAGATTAGTTTCAGGTGTATAGTATAGTAATTTAAAAGTTCCACACATCATCCTTAAATGGGAAGAATTTTAAAAACTACCCAAAGAAATCCTCTGAGTGCTTTTATAATATAAATAGTCCTGTTCTAAAATGTAGATTTTAATATTCAGGTACGGTGAGGCCAACAGATCAGGAAAGGACTATGATTAAAGAGTCTGTCACTCAGTGGAGGGCCCGTGCCTTGCCATGAAGGACCACACACACAGCACCAGGGTTGGTCAGGAGGCAGAGAGAGCAAGGGGAAAATAGGGGCAAGAGCCTCCCCCCGACTTCTGTGGGAAGGAATGGGTAAGGGAGGGTAAGCAGGCTTGGCTGGTATGAAGCATTGCAGGGCAATCTGGCATATAACCGTTGTCCCTAGTTGTTCAGTACTTAGCCCTGGAGTGATGAGGCCAGGTGGAGAGTGGTTCCATGCGTTGAAGCATGACCAAAAAATGTGGTAGGAGTGTGGGCTTTGGATTGGTTTGCCTTTGAAGGGTGCTTTCCTAGGCAAGTCTTCTGCTACCTCTACAAATTGACCAACGCTCAGAGGCACAGTCTCCGCAGGGTCAGAAGGCTCTAGATGTCAAAGCGTCAGCACTACGGGAAAATAACAAGACCTGATGAAGAGAGTTTGTCCCTTTGAGTCAGTTGTGTGAGCTCTCATGCGAAATCTACTTTAAGTTGCTGAAATGGCCTTGCCTTGATGTAACCCTCTGCGGTGAGCTAGACTTTCCCTCTCACCCTCCCCTCTGTCACACGGGCTTCTTTATAGTTCTTTGAATACCTCAGGCACACGTCCCACTGTAGGGGCCAATAGAACCATTCCTTCTGCTAAGAATACATGCCCTTCAGAGAGCAGCTTGGCTTCCTTTTTGTTTTCTTCCTTGTTTGCCTCTGATACTGTGTGAGTGAGGCCTGCTGGCCTGAGTGCTGCAGTCGGTGCCCGGTCCGGCTGCTGCTCACCCTCCCTCCTGCTTGAAGGTGGCCCTTACTGCTTCGAACCTGCTGTACCGTTTGCTTGCTTGTTACACGTGCTGTTGGTCCTTCTACCTCTATAGTGTGAGGGGTCTTTATTCTGTTCATCAGTGTATTCTAAGCAATTAAAAACAGCGCCTGGAACATAACAGGTGCCTGGGAAGTTTTTGTTCAATAATGACCTTATTTTTCCAAAAGTAGTACAGTCTAGTGTGAAGATATGTAAGGTATATGAGATTAATCTGTAGCAACGTCCAACATGGGAATACAGTTGGGTTCTTACGGTACTAGTCAACTGAGGCCAAGTGGTATAAAGGAAATATAAAGCGGTGAGATTATTGTTTAGCAATCCCTCATTTAGCCAGACAGATGCCAGAGAAGAAATTGTCTCACCATTGCTGACTCTGAGGCTCTGTATACGGAGTTTTTCTTGTTGACACCATAGCTACCCCGAGTAGAGGGCTATTGACTTTACACGCAAACTAATTGATTCTACCTGACTTTTTATTGTAGCTCTCTTATCAATAGTTTGATTTGAAGGCTTTCTCTTCATTATCAAATCCACTAGGTGATGCCCTTCAGTTCTCTTGGAAGAGCCATTCCCACTTCTTCCTAGAAGTTAGCTGTGTGGTCAAAAACTCTTAGAAGCACTCCGGACTGAGGAGTGACGGACCAGGGTGAGCTCTTAATAAGTATGGCTGCCTTATGCGTTCTTAGGGTGTGATTTCAACCCATGTGCTAAGACGAAATTGGCAAAATTCTGTTGAAAAATACTCTATCCCTTCTGGAAATGTGGCATTTGGGAAACAGGAAATGACTTGAACAAATGTAAAACAAATGACATTTATGGTACATTCAGATATTTAATGATGTTGAGCTATGGGGGAGGTTTAGGAATGAAATGGTATTGTGGGGTTTGTTTGTTTTGTTTTTTATAGAAGATTGTATTTATTTATTTGTCAGAGAGAGGGCACAAGCACGGGGAGCAGCAGGCAGAGAGGGAGGGAGAGGCAGACTCCCTCCTGAGCAGGGAGCCCATCCCAGGGTCCCGAGATCATGACCTAAGCCAAAGGCAGAGGCTTAACTGACTGAGCCCCCCAGATCCTCCTAAACAGTCTTTAACTTCAATAGCTTTGTACGGTTGAAATGACGTGATATGCAGGCTTTGCCGCAAAGTAATGCCGGGGTCGAAAAGTGGGCAGGGATAGAAATGAAGCCAGATTGGCCCGGGATTGGTTATTGCTGAAGCTGGGTGATGGGTGCGTTAGGCTTATTAGATGGTTGTGTCTATTTTTCAGTATACTGCCAATTTTCAATTAATAAAATATTTTAAAAATATGCTGGTTGGACAGTTTGTCTTTCTGAATTTAAATGAAACACATTTTATATTTCATCATCAAGAATGATACTGGTTATTGGTTTAAAGGCTTTTCTTGCTGAGGAAGAAAAACCCTTCTGTTGCTAATTCTTTAAACCAGGAGTGGATGCTGGAAGAACATTCAACGTTTTATCCGTGTCTTGAGATAATTAGGTCTATCCATTGCACCTCTTATTTCTAATAGTAGTAAAACCCTTTTGTGTTTTGCAGGAAACTCCGCAGGTAGTTAACCTTTACCTCACCAGATAGTTACTGAGCAGCTAGTAAGTGCCGGCTTGGTGCTGAGCGCGGGAGGGGGGTCGGGGGGTAATCGGGAACTTAGCAGGCAGTTCCCTGTGGTCCTGAAGCTCAGTCGCGGTGGGAAAGAGACCATGATCAAGCAAACACATGAACCATTTCAGGTGGTGATAAGGCTGTCTGTGGCTTTCCGCCAGGGCATTGGGTGCTGGAGCCCAGGGGCTGGTGAGGGCGAGCAGGGTGAGGTCCGGCCACCTTCTTTCCAGTGGGACTGCACTTCTCAATGAGGCAAGAAGAGACACGTTTTCAGCAATTTAGCTCCATCAACTTCTTGTTGCATGGTCATTCTTTCCAGGTTCTCGCAGGGCTTGGGCATTAGAATTAGTTTTTGAAGTTGCTCTGAGTTCCTTCCATTTCCTGTGTCTTTACAGGGATTTAATTGCTAAGATCAGAGAGCTGGCCTCCAGGTACTGGGAGACCAATACCACCTGCACTGGAACCAAACATGCATATGTGGGAACCCGTAGTCCAAGCTGTGTTAATTATCCTGTTAATAATTTCACTGCTTAATATATTTAACAACAAAGCCAATCGGGAACTGAAAAATGAGTAACAGCCCCCCCGGAATGACCGAGCACCTATTCCGTGCTCATGCAGGTGTCGCACCTGGCTAGGGTGGCACATCTGACCGTGGAGAAGCTGTACCACAAAGGGATGAAATACCTTGTTCAAAGACACACTGGGACCAGTTGCAGGAGCTGGGGTTTGAACCCAGTAGCTCTTCTCCAGATGCCGCATTTTAAACCAGTACTGTAGGCTTGTGTTTAATACAGCCTGTAAGGATGATGATTGCTTGTAAGATGCCTTTCTGTGTGTATTTCAGGTTTTGCTGATCTTTGCAAAGGAAGATAGTCAGAGTGATGGATTCTGGTGGGCCTGTGACAGAGCTGGTTATAGATGCAATATTGCTCGGACTCCAGAGTCAGCCCTTGAATGCTTTCTAGATAAACATCATGAAATTATCGTAATAGATCACAGACAGACTCGAAACTTTGATGCAGAAGCGGTGTGCAGGTACCTTCCCTCATGTCACATGCTCGTTAAACGTTCACTTCATAGCCTAAAATGACCGTCACTTAGAGATGTCTTTAGTTCCATCCCAAGCATTTCTAAGATGTGTGTTGCTGTGTCTGAGCGGTCCTGGCCGATTTCTGGGGTGGAAGCTATATAGCTCCTCCTGTGGACCCATCTCCCCTTTTCTGTTTTTCCACGTTGGAGTTCCAGTGAATTTAGAGGTGTGAGCTGGGTGCCTCTGAAAATGTCAAGGTGTTTTTTTCCCCCAAGTATTGGTCATCATTCACGGGTGTGCATACACACACACACACACACACACACACACACACACACACACATGAGACGTTTAAATTTACACAGTTTTTTATTACACAGATAGGGTTTGGATTTAAACCAGATATTTTAAACTTCATTATTCCGTCCCAAAATGAACATCGGCAATGTGTGAAGTATACGTTTCTCCCTGCCTGACCCAGATGGCTAGAGCCTACAGCCTGCGTGGAGCAAAAGCATCCACTTTGCAGCAACAGAGAATCTTCCAGGGATCCAAACTCCCCACTTGTTTACAGAAACGCTTGCACTCCGGGGGGAAACGCATGCCTGTTCATAAATAAATGCAGTCATGAGTTCGCTGTGGATGAACTGATCCATTTAGCAGAAGCGGAATGCTTTGAAGCTAGACAGCAAGAGGTCACTAATTAAATGCCAGACCAGCACAGACTTCAATTACATATGGAGCTGGAATTTTCTTGAATATTAGTAAGTGAAATGAAAGGTAAAGAAGTGGCTTCTTAGATCCTTTGGCACCCTGACAAGAAATGATCGGATTAAGAGACATTTCTCATCATAGGCATTGCCCTGTTATTCTTTGATCCTTCTCAATTTCTCAAAGAAGAATTTTTTCTTGCAGAACCTATTTTAAAATGTCTTACTGGCCTGAAATAATCTTACTGTTCATAGAAATATTTTCTTTTTAAAATATTATATATGTCAATAAATGTATCATAAAATATTTGGATGGTACTTTTAGTATTAAAAGAAATACTAAGAAATATTAGGTAAGAAATGCTAAGAAAAAATACCTTTTCTTTTTAAATGATCTATGGGATAGAATTCGGTCCTTTATAAATAGATCTACTTTTTCTTGGTCTTGACTTTTCTTAAAGGATTTTGTAGTAGAAACACCACAGTCCTTTGTGCATACACAGAATGATTTAAGACAAGATTCAGGTGTAGAAAGAAATTTTTTATTCAGTGAAGATGAAATTTAGCAGATAAGCTTTACAATCTTCCTTGTATGTAAGGAAACTTAGGTTTGTTGTTGTTTTTTTTTTAACCTAATAAATGTACTTTTATCTTGGCTGCACAAAAAAACAGTGGGGGATCTGTGTAGGTCAGAAGTCAGGTTGTGTACAGGGGGGTGTGTTTACTGTTACTGGTTATGCTCAGAGCAGCCAGACTTCTGACTGCACGGCCGCCAGGACCTGTCCCCCTCCTGGCAGGTGTGCATCCCTTACTATCACCCATGGTCCAAGATCCCGGGATTTTTGAGCTAGACTGGACCTTAGCTGAACATGTCCTTGGACCTCAGCCCCACCCATTGCAGTCCCCTTTCTTCCTCTCAACCAGGAAGAGGTCCAGGTCTCCCTGACCATACCAGTTCCTTTGGGGAATAAGAAAGACAAGATAAGGAGCAGGAAGCAACCCCCAAACTGGAAGCCAGCTTCAAAAGAAGAGAGCATGGGCTCCAGCCCAATTACATTCATAACCGTGTTTGAGTCTCTGAGGCCCACCCCTGAGAACACAGTTGAGCAGCAGAGCCTGGACTTCTCAGTCAAGGTTGGAAGGGCTGTGCAAGGCCGAGAGGTGCTTAGTATCTCCCTAGAGAGGAGGGCACACCTCTGACTTGCTATGCGGGGGGTTTTTTTGTTTGCTTGTTTTTTGTTTTTGTTTTTAATTAGGTGGTAACTGGTATTTCTGCTGAGAATTCAGTAGGCTCTTAGGTAGAAAAGAAATGGTACCTTGGCCTTCCCAAGGCCTGTGCTCTGGGTGGCTGAGAAGGAAGTAGTCTGTGCTAGCCTTAAAAGGGGGTCTTGACTGACTCTTCCTGTCCCGCAGTCAGTTAAGGCCCTTAACTTAAGAAGTTTGTTCAAATACCATTTATCTCCCACGGGAACCTTTACTTCCCAGGAAGACAAGAGCTGGTCACTTTCTTGAGCCTTCCACCTACGTAGAGTGAGGTCTCCAGGAATAGGAAATTGGGGGAAGTACCTTTTCTGAGAAAGGTCAGGAAACGTGAGAGTTGAAGGAAATGAAGCAATACAAGCTGGTTTTTTCTAAGGGAGCAGCAGGGCAAACATGTTGAAGTGCAGAAGAGCTGAGACGCCAATAGCTAGAAAGATCAACAAACACCTGTTGTCTCCCAAAGTCCTCAAGAGCAGCCTTGAGCCTTCTGTTCTTGGAGATGGTTGTTCTCTTCCCAGAGATCTCGAAATAAACAGAGTCCAGATTGAGGAAATGGGTCAAAACCAGCATGCTTATTTGTACTAAGATTCAAGTACATGGCCCTTTATTAGTAGTCCATCCAATTCATGAGCCCTGACCAGGATAATCCAGAATTGGGGCTGTAGCACATAATAGCACATGTTGTAAGAAGACGCATGGACCTCAAAATACTAGAGCCTTCCGTATTCTAATCCTATTGCAGTCCTGCGGAATAAATGACGTACACGTGGTCATGGTACGGGGCAGGGGGGCCAGCAGGGACGGTGGCCGCAGCACAGCATTGCGCAGCCCTTGTTCTTGACCCACTTGGTGAAAGCATTTCAGCTCACACAACAGCACGACCAAAACAAATTAGGCGGCTCTTTGCACCACTCTTATGGGTTTCAACCCGAGTTATGTCCAGCTGCCAGCAAGTATTTTAATTTCTATTATAGGTCATCTTTCTGAGCTGTCTACTATTTTAAAAGAAAGAAAGATGCAATGCAATTAGCTCCCTAAGTACAAACCGATAACCGAAGAGCTGTAGGACTGCCAGTTTCTTTGCAGAGTGGAATTTCAGTCAGAAAACATGGAATTTAAGTGGAATTTGCCAGTTTTTGAAGTGGAAAATTGGCAGATCTGACCCATTGGACAACTGCCCAGGCATTTAAAAAAAAAAAAAGCTTTTGTTTTGTTTTGTTTTGTTTTGTTAAAACAAAGAGACTGTCCTAATCTCCAAGGGCATCTTTCTTTGTTGTCTTCATATGTTTTCAGACTTTGTCTTGAGAGGAAGATTGGGTTTTGTGCCATTTTTCAATGTGAAATTCCTCGTTCGTTCATTGTCACAAAGCCCTGATCACCTGGTTTGACTTGGAGCCTTCTCGTTGCAGGTCGATCCGGGCCACAAATCCTTCCGAGCACACGGTGATCCTTGCGGTGGTTTCACAAGCGTAAGCTCACCTCCACCCCCAGCTGGCAGTAGGACTGCTCATTCTGAACGTGTGTCTGATGGAATCCAGTCTTTGAGCCAGCAAAGCAGTGGGCATGCCGTTGGCTCTACAGCACCAACTTTCTAGATCTCGCTTTGCGGGGGTGTTCTTTGCGTTGCAAGGTTCTGGATATATTTAGGTTTCTCTCTGTCTTCCTTAACTGCTGTTAACCCATACTAGTACGCGTGAGGAAAAAAATGGGTGCTCGTTACGTGCTAGAAATGAAGAGAAGATCTGAGGGAGATGTCTGGGGAGAATTTTTTCCCGCTCATCTTTTTTCTTGGAAGAAAGGAGGTGTGAGGCTGCTTGTTTTTCACTGAAGAAGAAACAAATTACAGCAAAGAAATTACAACAAAGTAGCACAAAATACACTGGAAGGAAAGGATTGTATAGTTGGGGTCAGGACTGCTCTGTGTCTAGAAGCAGGGCGGTAGGATGTATGCCCACACTGGAGGGCAAAAGAAGGGGATTGGGCTGTAGGTACCAGACGGTGGGATGAGAAGCTGCTCTGCTGGGTTTGTTGTCTGAATGGCCACCCCTTAGAATGAAAGGAAGACACGTTGCTTGTACAAGCTACAGTCGTTGGAATTCTTGCAGTATCTAAATTGTTGTATTTGTTTAATGGCCATCCTTCACTTTGGAGAGAATAAGGCCTTTGATGAGGGCCTAAGACCTACCGGACTTGGCCTCGTTGTGGGAGCTGGCACAGGTTCTTGGACAAGCCAGCACCAGAGACAGGAGAACTTGGGTCTCTGGCCCAGGGGAGATTTGAAATACCACATTCCAAAGCCATATTGGTATAGGAGGAAATCGTGGCTTCAAAGTCTTACCCCAACCAAAGACTCTACCTTCCCTATTCCTTGAGTCTGTTTTTAAGAGCTGTGTCACTTCACTTGATTCCTACCGTGGGCTCTGGGCCAAGGAATGGAAAGAAATTGTTTCCATTGGTGCCTTATCTCATTCTGGTGGGACATGGGGTCTCAGGGGGAACGAGTGAGGGGGACCAAGGTATATTTAGCCTTCTCACCCCCTTGCTTATATTTCGTCTTGTGGGCACTGTGTGGGGTTACTAGGGTGTCCGAGTCTTGTGCATGGATTCCAGGAGTATACCAGGCCACACGCCATATTCCCCAAGGCTGGCTCATTCCACGGACCCAAAAGTGAAACAGTTTTTTGTTCTAGTCATGTAGCAGAAAAGCTCACAAATCCTTGACAAATAAGGACTTCTATGGCTTGTTATTTTCCACCCTTTCCCCCCTATTTTTAAAATAAAATATTTTATAAAGATAGAGAACAGTAATAAAATGAATGCTGAGTTTGTGCAACCCAGCTTATGAAATAGAATGTCAAGACCTTCAGGCTCTTACTGTGCCCCTCCTCATTTATCCGTCAAAGAAGGTCGAACCCATGGGTCCTGAGTAGAGAAGCGAGGGGGGGCTGCTTTTCTCTGGAGGGAAGGCGTGAGCTACAGGCCATGCCACAAACAAGCCCCGGCATTTCCCTTCCTGTTCTCCACCTGCTCCTCCCCCAGCATCTTGTTCCATTTCCCTTCTCTGTTTCCCAAGGTATACAGTCCATGTGACTTGCTGGGTATCTCAGGGACGCCCCTTCTCTCTGAGTGACAGAGGCAGAGCTGCAGCTTGTCCTCATGACGAGCAGACACTCTGCTCAGACTAAAGTTCCGAGATCCAGCTGTAGGCTCCGTGTAGGAAACCTTCCTGTGAGATGAGGACCCCTTCTTCTGCATTAGCAGTGGGGTCCTGTAGTCTGTAGTGTCCGTTGTCTTACTCACATTGAGAGTTGGACCCAGCCAGGTCTTGGGGTGGCAGTTGTGCTTCCAGAAGGTTTGGGGACAGCCTGAAGGGCAGTGGTGTCTGGGATGAGCATTGCACCTACCTTGTCCCATCCGTTTGTTGCAGCTTTCAAGGGTAGCCCCGCTTTGGAGATGGCCGCTCATGTGTACCTGTGGCGATGCTTTCAGGCACACTGCTGGAGTTTTCTCTACTGTTGGTGTTCTTTTTGCATCTGGAAGGCAGGTGTGGGTCCCGGAAGGCCGGTGCATCCCGTGGGCACATGCTGGTCAGAAAGCCACTGTTAGAGCGAGTGCCATGCTTGCCTCATTGCTCTCTCTCCGTGTTTCAGTGTGAGGAACCCTGGTTTGTATCTGCTGAGTGACTGCATTTTCTGCTTTGCTGCAGATTGGGTGACCGTGAAGAGGCCTCAGTCCTCCCTCTCCTGCATGCAGGCTTCAACAGGGTACGTATGTACGAGACTCCGCATCTCGCCGTGGTATGGGTGCCTCCCCTGTGACTCGGGAACAGCACAGCCATAGAGCCGCACGCGAGCTTTAAGAGAGTTGAGCCCCAGGACTGTGAGGGAAAGGAAGTCACTGTTCTCACAGGATGGTAACCAGCTATTGCTAGTCAAGCTTTTTCCTTCATAACTTCATGTGTCCCAGTTACAGAAGTGTAATGACCTAAAAACTCCTCTTACTACAGCAGGTCAAAATTTTGTCGTCCCGGAGTAACCTCACTTCAGTGAGTCCTGTCAGTGAGACTCAACACACGTATGTGAGTATAGACACCGTGAAGTCCACCAAATCGGCCCCCAGGATTCTGTGTGGATCAGGGCCTCGCCAGAGCCTATACCCCAGGGATAGGCCCCAACGGCTTTGGCGTCTGTGGACTCCTACGTTTAAACTATAAACGTCAGCAAGGACAAGTTCTTTGGGTGACAAGCGTAGGAGTAACGCCGGTGTTCAAGGGGAAGCCGAAGCTGGGTGACTCCAGGGGTGATGTCACCAAGACAGACGCGGGTGGTTCCTGATTTCTCTCCTCACAAGAACAACTTCTCAGGAACCAGAGGCTGCTGAACGAATGGACAGCGTCGGACATGGAGGTGAGGCCCACGCACCCCTGAATCACAGAGACCAGGCGGGCTGTTTGAGGTGCGGGAAGCAGCTCCCGGAGACCCCTGGCCACTGCCCCCCGGCCACCGTGGCACCACACAGGGCTCCCTCGTCTTGTAGTGGAAAGAGAACCCAGTGGTGGCAACAAGCTCCCCCGCTCCAGCATTATGGGTTGCTTCGTGGGAGCCCCTACTGGGATCTTGCACCACGGATTGCAGGGGAGTGTGCGTGGTTCTACCGCTGGGAGTCTGACCCCCCCCTCCCGCCACTGCAAGGGGGGTGTGTCTTGGCAGACCAAGGTCACACCGGCAGTGCCCTAGGAGTCGCCCCGAGCAGTGGTTTTGCTCCTCTCAGGACCCCGCCACGAGCACACCTGACCAGGGAACGCTGCAGGGTGCAGATCGACCTGACTCTCGTCCTCAGCTGAGGAGTTTGGCCCTGGAACTGGTTCGCCCAGGCGAGGAATGGAATCATAGCGCCAGCCACTGCGGAGTGCGTCCTCAGGCCCTGTCTGACCGGAAGGGCTGGCAACAGCTCTTGGAAGCAATACAGCCCAGTGGCTCTGGAGCCGGGAGGGCGGCATGCAGAGCTGACGGTCCCCAGAGTCAAGGCCATACCCAGCCGGGAGTGTTTCTGTGCTACGTACTTGGCACAGGCAGAGGGATTAATTCATAGCCGAGGTTGAGAGTAGCTCCCAGCCTCTCCCAATCTGCAGAGCCTGTTTAGAAAATTGAGAGTAGCCTGGGTGACACCTCCCCTTCTTGCACAGGGAGGGAAGGGGAGACCTAGCCACACTGGCTCTAGAGAGTGGCTACTGCCCAGAAGGGCTAGGGATAACTCCTGGAAGCTGTGTGGCCCAGTTGAGTGAGAGGCCAGCAGAACTGATAGTTAGCATAACAAAGCCAGTGGCTCTCTTCAGTCAGGGAACTTGGCGAGGTCTGCTTGAGTTAAGACAAAGAGTTTTACTAGCTTTAGAGATTCTTTCCCCACTGTGCTGAGGCAGGAAATGTAATTCATAGCCCCACTCATCACTGAATACAGCCTTCAGCCTGTCCAACCAGGGAACCGAACCAGAGCCTACTGGAAGCTGCCTAGCCCACTCGGCAGCCCTACACACAGTGGTGCGAGAACGGAGAGTATAGAGCAGGACTGGGGACTTCACTTGACCAGGAAATTTACTGCACCCTCTGGCCTAATTTGGGTCGCTAAAAAATGAGCTCTGCAGGCCTTGGGTCCCATCCTGCTGCCCTGCCAGGGCTAGAAGGCTCGTTCCTAGCCTCATCTACTGAATATAGTCCCCAGTTCTGACCATCTAGTAAGCCTGACCAGAAACTTCAGTCAACCGTAGAACCCATCCTATAGCTTCACTAGGGTAGGGAACCAAGTTGGCAGTCCTGTCCAACTGTACTCAGCCGGTAGCACACGTCCCTACCCCCTCCTGAGAGCTTGAATACTTGCCTTGCCCTGAAAGAGACCATAATAGCATGCTCCGACTGCCCAAGGTCAGTACCAGAAATCACACTCAGAAGTCCAAACCAAGCTGACGGGTGAAGAACTGTGTCTGCCAAAGCGAACCTACGAAGTCTGCAACATGAGCCCGGTTACGCGTATGCACAGATACCAACGTGAAGAACCAAGGATCATGAAAAATCGGGTCCATATGGCAACACCAAAGGAAATTAATAAAGCTCCAATAACTGACTTTAAAGAAACGGAGATGGATGAATTGTCAAAGAATTCAGAATAATCCTCTGCAGGAAGTTGAGTGAACTGCAAGAAAACACAGACAACTAATGAAAACAATTGCACAAACAAAATGAGAAGTTTGACAGGGAAATGGCAGCCATCAAAAACAAAAACAAAAAATATAAAACCCAAACAGAAAAATCCTAGAACTGAAAAGCACGATAACTGAAGAATTCAGGAGAGGGTTTCAAAAGTTGACCATGTAGAAGAAAGAATCCGGGACCTGGTGGCTAGGACATTGGAAATTACCCCCATTATAGGGGAGTAAAAAGAAAGGAATGAGGAAGAGTGAAGACAGCCTATGGTAACCATGGGACACAGTGGGGAAAAAAAAAAATACCTAAAACATTCTCCCAGGTATTCCAGAAGAAGAAAAAGAGGGACCGCAAGTATATTTAAAGCAATAATGGCTGAAAACTTCTGAGCCTGGGGAGAGAAATGGACATCCAGATCCATGAGGCCCAGAGGACCCCAATAGGTTGAACCCACATATGTAATGCTACTTTGCTGTCCTGGGTTTAAAAAGATCCTTGTCGTAGATGTAAAATACTAAAGGTAGCATCGCGGTTCACAGGTGTCATAGAAACGAGCGTGCCTCTTCAGCAGGGTCACTACTCTCCTGACAGTTTTGTTCATCTCCTTTCTCGAAGGCTGGCATTTGGTTCTGAATGCTGTTCTTAGGTGCTGTGTCTTAATGAGAATGCCTAAGACCATGCTTCTGAGGTTTGGAATGAAGAATTGCAAAAGAAAAACTGTCAAGCCATCTGGTTGAGACCAACTCTTACTCATTTTTTTACTCAGAAATAGTGTAAAATTATTCACAGGTTTGCCGGATTTTAGGTTAAACGTTGACCCCCATCCCAACATCGCTCTTGACCTGCGAGGCGGGATCTCTGGGAGTGTGAGGAGGCAGGGGTTCTCCTCGTTCTCTGGCAGCTGAGAGAATGGCCCGACACCCTGTAGGTGCTGCCAGGGAGGAGCCACGTGCTGTCAGCTGTCCTTCTGGAATTCGGCTTTTAATTCACTGATCCTGCCTCTGACTGGTTTAGAGATCGGTGTCTTGGCCGGAGGGCTGAGATGACACATTTACTACCAGGAGAAACACCTGGCCCTCTTTGGGTGCAAAGACCACTCAGCACGTTGAGGAGGGGAAGTCCACGGTTGCCTTCTTCTTTCTCTTAGAACCTGTCGGTCCCCTCTTGTAACAGCGGCTCTAGTAGGTTTCGTGTCAGGATGCGCAGCTGCTTTTTGCAGGCAGACGCTTGGACGACACCCTTCACGGGAGCGTGAGAAATGGTACCTGTCAGGGAGCACCCAGTCATCTTCAGTGCTGGGTCAGATCAAGGCCGTTTGCCAGCTAGGTCAGGGCGCCCCCGCGAGCTTGAGCTTTTGTGGGGAGCACGCTGCGCCTACTGAGCCTTTCCCTCCTGGGTTACTGTGGCTCAGGGTCAGCGAACGCTGCTCTCCAGTGGCGAGTCTCCTTTTTTGGGGAAGATCTCGTCCTTGGCAGCTTTCTCCCCAAGCACCCTTCCAAATAGGCCCGCTATTCTTGCCTTCCTTGAGGTCGTTTCTCATCGCTGGCTTGTTTTGAGTGTATTAAATCATCTGCCGAACCTCAGCTCTGTGTCGCTAGCCGATTGGCCGGGGCGTCAGTCTGTGGGTCCGTGCATGGGGATCCAGGAACAAATCGTGCCATCACAACCTCACAGCCGCCCTCCCTGAAGCTCCGGTAGCTGCGTGTAGGCGGCCGACCGCATGGGGCTCAGTCCGCTGCGGGCCTCTTACAGAGCAGCACCTTCCTTAGCGAAGGGCGACCGCAGCGGCGTCTCTGTGAACCTCGGTGTGCCCCTTTTTCTACTGGAAACGACACTCGCCACCACGTGTTCGTGGAGCACTTACTAGGCAACACAGCAGGCCGGGCCTGCCGGGGCACGTAGCTGGGACACAGCTTGTCCCCGGGGAGGCTTCCTCGGGGGGGGGGGGGGGGAGCAGAGCCTAGACGGATTGTGGGTCAGCCTCCGTTTGAGGGGATTTGCTTAATTCTCCTCTACACTCGAGAGATTAAATATTTTCACCATTTTCGCAGAGGAGGAAATAGGCTCAAAATAACTAAAGAGCTTGCCAGAGCTCCTCGTCATGACAAAGTGAAGAGGGAACAATGTGTTATTTAACTCCAAACTCCACGTTGGGTCCAATAAAGCAGGAGGTCTCGAACTGTACCGTGGAGCACTAGCGTTCCAAAAGCTCCCGACAGGAGTGCCGGGAAAAAGGCGTCTGTGGTCAAAGAAGCTTGGGAAATCGGTGAAGACTGTTCTTGCTCTTGCCACCCCTGGAAATACACCCAGTGCACACAAGCGACATGGCCCCTGAGCATAGCGAATGCTCTGAGAAGTTCTGTCGCAAAGAAACAGGCTTAAGCGTCTGAATGTAGAGCCCGGGAATCGACATTTTGGACAGACTGCCTGGTGATTCTTAGCATGCTGAAGTTTGAAGACCACTGCTTTTGATTCACTCACGTTATTTCAGTGACACGAGTTAACTGTAGCTTAGGAAATCCTCCAAGGAGAGGTGGAATCTCCTGCCTCTGGACTACAGAAACACGCGTGAAGCACCCACTGCAATATAAAGCAGGTGCTCCGGTGTTTAGTAAACCGTCACCTGTAGAAAGCTGTTCACTAAACACTACAGGGTCTAGTGCTCAGAGCTAAAGAAAAATAAAAGTCATTAGAAATGAAAGTGAAAATACGGTATTTTATATACTGACTTTATATACTGATTTTATATACTGTAATTAATGTATTACATTTATAGGTACATAAAGGCTTTGGAGCCTAAGGAAAATAAACCAAATGTAACGATAGCTCTAGCGACATTATTAGTGACTTGGCGTCTTATTTCTTTGTATTTTTCTGAATTTATACATCTTTTTTTAGATTTTATTTGAGACACAGAATGAGCCAGGGTGGGGGGCGGGGGTAGAGAGGGGGCAGAGAGAGAGGGAGAAGCAGACTCCCTGCCGAGCAGGGAGCCTGCCCCGGGGCCTTGATCCCAGAACCCTGAGATCATGACCTGAGCCACCCAGGCACCCCTGAATTTATGCATCTTATATTAATGTGAGTAACTTTTATAATTAAAAACAGACAACAAAAGTTAACTACTTAAGTTTGTGTCTTAAAAAAAGAAACCTGCCCAACTGTGTTTATTGCGACATTTTTTAAACTTATTTTTATCACCGATCCTTTTTAGTATCTTAGAAAAGCATCCACTAACAATGCTCAGAGCTTGGCTACAGGCTGTTACATAATCTTCACCCATCCAGAAGTTCAGCCTGAACCTGACCATGTTTAGCTTTGGTTTGCGAAAAAAAGAGAGAGTATTTCTCTTCTGCATGCGTTCATGGCTTCTCCTTTTGCTTCCCCCTTAGCAGCTTCCCCCTGGAATAGAGGGAGACCAGAGGTATTTCCCAAGGGAGAAGCCATCCATGCTAGATGCATGGAAGAGAGAGAGAGAGTGTGTGTATGTGTGTGTGAGAGAGAGAGGAGGGTGCATTTGACAGAAGATGGGGAAGTAAGCAAAGAAGGGTCTCTTCCCTCGAAAAGGGTCATTGATACTGAACACGTTCAGGGTTGGATTTTAGAAGACTTTTCTTAATGCAACGTGAAGTAAGCATGTTGCAGTAATTCACAAGGTTGGGGAACTAGCCTGTGCCCTTAGTGTTTATTTTCCTGTGAGTATTTGTAATGAAGGTTTTCCCCACCTTTGTCAGCAAGGGAGTTAAAAATACAGTATAATCTGGTCTGCTGTCTCTCATACATTTAAGCAAGCATTTCAAACAGCTTGACTTTTTTTTAAATTTTTCATCTCGACTCATTTCAACTTCTCAAGTTGTCTTATGTAACAGAGTTACCTGGGGTGGGAAAAACTAAGTTCATTTGACTCTCTAAGAAGTGATTGTAGGTCTTACATATTCTCTTTGTTTTCTTTTCAGAGATTTATGGAGAATAGCAACATAATTGCTTGCTATAATGAACTGATTCAAATAGAACACGGGGAAGTTCGCTCACAGTTCAAACTACGGTATGTAGCAAAAGCAGAAGGAACACAGGGGTGCCAGTGTTGTACAGGCAGGAGGCTGCTGTGCACAGGCTCCTAGATGAATCCCAGGGATTCTGAGACTCTTAAATAGGTGACGGTAGCTGGTAAACGGCAGAGTCTAAATGGGGAGCCCTTTGCTTCAATGAAATAAACGAGAAAGCATTTCATGTTTTCACAGTATTTTCTATTTACAGCAGTTTTTAAAATTAGACTCAAGGAAAAGTACTATATAATTTTCATATACTTAAATTGAGATTAAAAGTAGCCTTTGAGGATTACTTTCTATTTACTACTTTAACATTTATAAATGCTGCTTGGATTGTTATGAATAGGGCCAAACCAATGGCTATATATTTATTATGCTAACCATAATAATTGCTATGTCACCATGATAGCAATTTCATGAGGTCTGTTTGTGATTTCAATATGCAAGGAAGTATGTTCAAGAAATCATAAGTCTCTTTACGGGCATATAGTACCTTAAAAGTAGGCTTTTCCTGACGCTCACCTCTGAGATGGGACTGTGTAAGCGTCTAGCTGCTTCTGGGACATCTGGAGATATTAGGGCCCTGGCTCATGCCTGGTTTTGTGCAGGCTCCACTCTACCACATTCTCAGACCCTGATTTCTTCAACCTATCCCCCTCAAGTAGAGAGAGGAGGGCAGAGAGAGGCTCTTGCCAACCTACAGCCCTGGGGCTGTGGGGTGCACGCTACCGTCCTTAGAGCTCCGGGCTGTTAGATGCCAGAATGTCCTTGGCATGGCTTCTCCCTCTGGCCAACCCAGGGGTCATGATGATTTCAGGCTCAGTGAAAAATAAGATTGCATCTCAGTGTAATGATTATACTTATCTTGATTACTTAATTTGCATTCAAAGAGGACAAAAGCATTTATAAATCTAATTTCTTTCTGCCATCCTTTGAAGTAAAATAGATTGACATAAACCTACAAAGGCAGGTTTTCTGGGGTTTACCCTGATGAGGGAAGTAACTTTTTGGTGGACAGAGAGCTTCAAGAAGTATTGTTGGGAGGGGTGCCTGGGTGGCTTGATCAGTTAAACATCTGCCTTCTGCTCAGATTATGATCTCAGGGTCCTGGGATCAAGACCCGCATCCAGCTCCCTACTCAGTGGGGAGTCTGCTTCTCCTTTCCTCTCTGCCCCCACTTCTCCTGCTTGTGCTCTCTCTCTCTCAAATAAATAAATAAAATCTTAGAAGAAAAACCCAGTATGGGAATAAATAGTCACTTTTTTAGGTGGGAAAGTTTTTTTTTTTTAAAGTCAAGCTAGTGGAAATTCAGGTATTTTAACAGTCTATAGTGAGGAATATTGCTAAGGATTTTTGAATATATGTTAAGTTGAAAGCCCTTGGTTTCTTTGTATCCTTGTATTTATCAGCTTCAGAGAACTTCATAAAATGTCTCGAGAAAACTCCTTGCCTTTACTGCAGCAATTTCTGATATTGATTGTACATTGTTTTTATTCCTCGGGGTCTCTGCTGTTTTTCATTGGAGATAAAAAGACCGTGATTTTAGATGTTTTCAAAATAGGTAGAATTAGAAAAAGAGGGGTTTCATTTTGTTTCAATTCTTCAACTGTGTATTATCGACAACAGAAATGAACAGCAGTCCCCTTACTGCTTTGGTGGGTAATTCCCTCATTGAATCTTAAGTCACTGTGTTTCGGGTTCTCTTCTGCAACTTTACATGGGATGGCACGGGTAGGAAGTCAGAAGCTGCCTTGTCCACAGCAGGGCGAGGGCGGGTCCGGCGATCTGAAATAAACCTCAGCCAGCCAAGGGTTAAAAGAAAGGGCCTCAGGTTACTGTGCTGATGAAATTTGCTCAGAGCCAGGGCACTGGATACTTTGGAAGCTCTCCACAGATTCAGAGCTTGGCAAGTTTCTAAGTACATAGCGCTACGTAGATCCTGTAACTTCTCCCCCTTCCCTGACTGGAGCTGGCCGGAGGGCTGGCCCCATTGTGGAGGTCATCATGAAAAGCTCAAGTTAGTAATACAGACCAGGGTGAAGTTGGTGAATGGACTTGACCCAGGCAGGCAGTGGTGTCAGGAGGCTAGGTTTGCCCCCTGGGCAGATCCCTTTCCATAGCAGCTTAAGGTTGGCTGGTAAAGGGCCTCTCCTCCCAGTCTTGAGTAGCCCCTGCAGTGGGAAAAGGAGAGCAAGTGTTCTTCACAGAAGGCTGGACTAAGTGGTCAGTTTCTTCCATTGCTTTTTGGGTGGTTCTGCCTCAAGCATCTCTAACTTCCTTCCCCTTTCTTTGGAGCAGGGTAGGTGTGCATGGTGGGACCCTAGAGGGTGATGACCCATTCTGTGATCTCCCAGCTCCTTCCGCACACGAGGACATCTAGAGAATCCACCTGCATCCCAGAGACAGGCAGGCCATTCTGTCACTCGCTGCAGATGGGGAAAATGAGGCTCTTTATTATATGATGCCAGAATAATTATAGTCTAATTATATAATACTTTTCTTTGCAATTCCTCCCCCAGCTGCAGCTAAATATGTGACATTACTAGCTTTCTGCAAGGACAGGCTGTACCGCAAGGATGATGTCAGGTGTTAAAGGTGGAAACTTTTGTCCAGGTCTTCCTTCGTGGTAATGAAATTTAACCAAGACAGAAGAAGGACCATGTGATCAAATAATTTTAAAATTCCGTGATAAAGAATAACTTCTAGAGAGAAGAAATAAATGCTATGCTTGTATGCTTGATGAATTACGGTATTAAACAGGACAAGTCATGGGGACGGTCTGGGGAAATACGGGGTAGATGATGACCGCTTACTTCTCCTAATGTTTCTGTCTCTTTGTCATGAAAAGAGCTGTGTTGTCCAAAATGCAGATGAGATTTAGCTACTTCGTGGGAATTTAAACTGATCCGTTGATACTAATGCAGGGCCAGCTATTATTTCACATTAGTTTGAGATCTGTTAGCCAGGACTGAGACTCAAACCATCAGGTTTAGTTTACTCCCAAGCTTAAGACAGTAGCAGTCCCCAATTTCAGCAACAATCTAAGTCTCTGAGGGGCTAGAACTTTGTATTCAATGGAATGCTATGCTTCTCACTACCCGTAGACATTTCTAGAGCGCCTTATCCTGGCATGGGCCCTGGTGACAGGCACTGTGCTCCAGGAGTAGAGCCCAGCTCTGAAGCCTTAAAGTAACTGGCACCTGTGGCCTCGCGGCCCAGGACTGGTGCTGACCCGGAACAAGGCTGTGACCCCCTGGCCACCTCTGCTTCCCTCTTCCTGCCCCTCCGGGGCCTTGCTGGGATGGGGCTTTAGGTTCCAATGGAGGTTTCCCTCAAGCCACCACCTTGTGCAGTCCTACCTTGTTGCCAGCAGTCAGTTTGTGAATGTGTGTGTGTTTTGAGTAGATGCTAGCGTATCCTTGGTGGGGGTCCAGAAGGTACTGCAGCCCGACCGTCCCAGCTCCAGTATGGGGACAGAGGAAGACCCAGAGCAGGGAGACTCTTGACATGATCACAGCTACCCAGCATGTCGGTGGCTGTGTTGGGGCGGGATCCAGGCATCCTGCTGGTCTTCGTAGACGTCACACCAGGGCCCCTGTAATGTTTGCTGTGTCCCGGGACCTTCAAGGGCCCTTACGAAGGTGAGGGGTTGTGATTCCATGGCCTGTACTTCATGGGTTTCCACATCGAGTTCACCTTCCCTTTGAGCTGTTTCCAATTTTCCAACTTCTCAACCTGAAAGATACAAAAATAGATCTGAGGCACAGTTACATGGTTCCTGAGAACAGAAAATTAATACAGCGGAGGCTCTTCTGCATGGAGAGTATTAATAATTAATACGAGCAATTAAGTTCCCAAACTCTAGGAATATGATTTAAATTGATTACCTCATTTTGCTGCAGGTTTATTTAAATAGAACCATCAACCAAATTGGTTTAAAGCCTAGGTCTGAACAGTGCCATCCAGCCTGTCCCGGGGGAAAAACGGCCTACTGGTCCTGCTCGTGGTGTCCTCCCTCAACTGTTGATAAGACTTTGCTTTGTTCCATCGGGCATGACACTGAAGGTTTTATGCTTTGTGCATCCTCACACAGTGACTATCTCACAGACAAATTTCAGCAGTTGGGGCTCAAGTCTTATGTAAGGGTAGCCCTCGAATTGACAAAAACTCTGCTACCCTGAAGTGCCCATTTAAATGCTTAGGTGAGACAGACAGGCTCTTTCAGAAAATGGGCAGGAGAGGAATGTATTACTTGATGAAGTGTGTTATAGCTTAATTATCCAGCTCTCCCGTGTGAGGTCTAGTCCGCACACAGTGTGCTTTTCCACATGGGACTCCTGGAGGTCAGGAAACCTTGTCCTGTCCTGCCCAGCCGGGTTCGGGACCCACGTGCCTGGGAGATACTACTGATGAGACTAGCTCTTGCTTGCCTCTTTGTGTAGTAGTGACTTCGGTAATAATTTTAAAACCTCCTTTTATTCTTTTTTTTCTAATCTTAAATGATATTGTGTACAAATGCAACGATGGTATTAAGACAGTCCATGGCTCAGGGGCACCTGGGTGGCACAGCGGTTAAGCGTCTGCCTTCGGCTCAGGGCGTGATCCCGGCGTTCTGGGATCGAGCCCCACATCAGGCTCCTCCGCTATGAGCCTGCTTCTTCCTCTCCCACTCCCCCTGCTTGTGTTCCCTCTCTCGCTAGCTGTCTCTCTTTCTGTCAAATAAATAAATAAAATCTTTTTTTTAAAAAAAAAAAGATAGTCCATGGCTCAAATTAGTTGGACTGGAGCAATTGAAATAAGGAAACCTATTGCCTCCATCAGGAATCTGAGAGGAGTTAGGCTTACCCTCTGCTCTCCCCAGCACGATTGCCTACTCACCTGCCCACACTGGTACTTCGTCTCTGCAGCATGGGAACAGTACCCTTCGGTGGACTAAAATCTTTTCCTCCTCCTGCGTGTTACCGTGCTATTATTGAGCACGCTTTTGGGTAGATATTTCAGGGATACTCATGAGAAAAGATAGGTTGTGATTCACTTTTCTTTTCACCACTGGCCTTTGAGTAAGGAAATACTGTCCTGGGATCTTACAAATGACACTAAGGACTGTGTGCCGATTTCTTACATTACATTTCTTACATTACCCGAAGCACTTTGAGAAACGCCTCGCATAAACTGTTCTGATTTTTATAGCAACCTGTAAAATGGGTGTTGTTACCCTCATTTTATAGATGAGGGAGCTGGGGGCCAGCAAGGATAAAAAGTTGTCCCATAACTGGCAAAATACAGACCCAGACTTGACTCAGTTTTATCTGCCCTCTCCCTTGTCAATAATTTAAAACAGGATGGCAAAGTTAGATGCGTCTATGAGTGGAAAAAATGAATAACATCTTAAGAGTATGTTTCATAAGGAGCAACATCAATCAAGTAAATATGGGTTTTTTGTTAGTTTGTTTTGGGGGGTTTTCTTTGGTTGGTTGGTTGGTTGGTTTTTTTGTTTTGTTTTTTGGTTTTTTTTTTTTTTTTTTTTTTTTTTTTGGTAATGGGTAAGAAAGCCCTCGCTGGGCTTCTTTAAACAGCCAGTACAGATAACAAAGCTCTAGTAACTAGCTACGTCCTTTCCGTGTTAGGTAGTAAATAACTTGCTGTATTTGGAGTTGCACTGGATTAGAAGGTACTTAAAATTCTAACCAAGAGACTGAGAAGTTGAAATGATTCCGAATATTCCACTCAGACAAGAAAGGTCCCCAAGAATAGTGCCTACGTGGAGGGCTGTAGGGTTAACCAGGCGAGGGGACTCTGCGGTACCTGCCTTCCGCCAGTGGGTGTGGTTGAAAGCCAAGTACCATATAAAGGCTTGTTAATCAGAGATGACGAAAGTAAGGAAGGAGGAAAAATGTTTCTGTGTCTGTTGCAAAAGGGCAGACAGAATACCTCAGATTCAATTTGGGCTTAATTGAGTTCTCCTAATTGCTGAGGTCTTGACTTTTCCATGACCACACTAGGAATGAAACAGAACAGGGCTGACATAGACGTAGGAGACTTAGAAGATGGTCCCCTGCCCTGGTTCCCTTGTGTCAGTATTAAGGTTTCATTCGGCACATGGGTGTTTCGTGCCGTGATACATGAAGAGTTGGCTGGATGACCGTTCTTTGTGTTTTAGTCACAGAAATATATGCTGTTATTTATTCAAACTAACTAGTTTGAAAGGCTAGGGTGTTTATTTTCCTTCCAAAAGGGCACGGTTTTAATTAATTCGGGGGAACTGTTTGCTTTGATAAATTAACACATGAAATGCTAATGGTTATACAGCTGCACTAATGTCAATCTTTTGTTTGCAGGGCCTGTAATTCGGTGTTTACGGCATTAGACCACTGTCATGAAGCCATAGAAATTACAAGCGATGACCATGTGATTCAGGTAGGGAGACACTTTTTATCTGGAGATCTCAAAATAGAACCTTTCAAGTTCGAGCCATCCTTTTTCAAGGAACTTTGCCATAAGCCTTACATTTTTGTATATTTTCTTTGGAGAAAGGAACGTCAAAGTATGTAAATATAACTGATGGACTTCGTTTAAGAATTAGATAGCCAAGAAGAATAAAAAATTAGCTAGATTAGAACCTGTGATTTTTTTTTTGACCCAGATAGGGTAAGTTCTTTGACCATTTGTAAGGACCGCGTTTACGTGACACAGAAGTATGTCAGAATTATGGAGTAAATGCTTAGAAATGCCTATGGGAATGAAATATTTCAAAGGTACTCATTTATTTGCCTACAGTTGGTATTATAATTAGAGCTGTCTTGTAAAGTTATCTTCCGAAGGAAATGTGTATAGTAGACAAAACTTTTCTGAAGTAAAGTCATCTTACTGTATTTGTTGGAAGGTAAGAGGTTTACGCTTAAATAATATTCTGAAATGTAGACTCAGCCGTTGGTGATACCAGCCTGCCCACAGCGGGTTTGCATAATGGTCCTGAGTTTACACTTGGAGCACTTGAGGTCGTCAGTAGAAACCAAAGACCATGCCCCACAGTAGAGCCCCCACGGCACACAGACAGACCCTGCCCTCGTACCCAGCCATCAGCAGCCTACCCTGCTTAGGTCCTGTCATAAACAGGTCCGTAACGTTACCTCCTTTCCATTCAACTCTGTGAAAGAGGGTGCCCCATAATACAGCTGGGGAAACTGAGGCCCAGCAAGGTCAAGGAATTTACTCAAAGAATACCCTGGTAGTAAGTATTGGAACCAAAATATGTAGCCATATCCTTCCTGGTTCCCTGTTTGGCTGTATATATAGACGTTTTCTGGCTGTTCCGTGATGTGGGTCTGGAAGCTTCCTCATGATGCTACCTGTTACTGCCTACCGGCACGCACACAGATCTGCATCCTGGACTGAAGAGAAACCAGACATGTTTGCTACCGACCAAGTACAGATCTCACGTTCCCCTCACATCCAGACGGGACCGAGCAATTCCATTCGTGAAACACGTTTGCTTTGCACTGCCCTCCGACAGCTGGCAGCCAGGTTGTGATTTCGGTGACGAGCAGAAGGGGCTCCCTGCTCTCCCTGTCTTCCCCATTGGTAGTCGAACTGATGACCCCTTGAGCAGGGAACAGAGTCCGTCCTTCTAGAGTGAGCATTCTAAGGTGGGGGGAAACCCTCTGTCTCTGGGGCGGTCCTGCGGTGGTGTCGTCTCTCCCCACCTTAACCGGGAACAGGAAGGAATGGACTTCCCCTTTAAAATCTGCTGGTGATCTGAATATAAAACTCAAAAGCAAGGAGAAAGTTGAATAGAGGACGTTATGTGTAAAGGGGGAAGTAAAATGACCTCTGTGTTCTGGATTTCAAGAGGAGGCCTCATGGACGGAACGTTCCATGTGTGTTCCTACTCCATACCAGAGTCCTTCTCAGGGCCCTGCTGCTGAAGGGTGTGGGCCTCCGTGTGGCTGTGCTGCGGAGGTTAGGGGGTAGCCGTTAAGTTCAGGAACAATATTTACCTATTCGTCCCTCCATCTAAACTATTTACTTTACGACATTTACGTGAAGCTTACTGTGTGCCAAGCACAGTCCTCACTCAGCATTTTAGACATTCTTATTTATTTCTTAAAACCATTTTATGAACCAGGCAACTACTGTTGCAGCCATTGTACAGATGAGGATACTGAGAGAGAAGACTAGTAACTTGCCTACAGTCATGGCGCTAGGAAATGGCAGAGCCAGGATTTGAACTTGGGAGCTCCGGCTCCAGCGTCCATGTCCTAGAGTACCTGCTGTGTTCTGAGGTTCCAGCGACCCCAGCGTGAGCAAAGGGCCATGACTCCTACCCGTATTTTCAACTTAGTAGTGAAGGAAGAATAAACACACAGGAAAATGTATGAGAATTTAGCCAACAAGGAAAACAGTGCGTGTATCCCATATTTACTAAACAGTCCTGAGCAACAAGAGATCTAGCCCAAGTAGCCTTGCCCTTGAGGATTTTTATGTCTAGTTGGGGAGAGAGAAAAATAAACAGAACCCGGGATTGAGCGTGAGAAGTCACTGGGCGCCTGCGCAGGCGAGAGTGGGAGCCTGTGGGAGTGGCACCAGCTCAGACTAGGCAGGGGGACAAGGATGGCTTGCTAGAGGAGGGGAGGGACAAGCCAGGCTTGGCAAGGCATGGAGATGGGCACGGACCCTGTAAGTAGAGCACACGGGCAGAGGCCCAGAGAGGACAGCACAGGGAGCTCGGCACACAGGGGCAGGCCGACCTGCTGAGCAGGGGCCATGCTGCCCAGCCCCAGAATGGAGGCGACCGCCACATGTCAGCGATGGGAGGTCCGTGAAGAAAATGTCACCGCCCGTCCTCTTCTTTTGTACAAGGCCGGCTGCTATGGCTCCAGAGCAGCCCCCCAATCCCTCCAGCTCCCGGATCTCGTGGTGTTTGTAGCAGCTTTGCTCTCGAGGGACTAGCTCCCTGAGTGTCCCCGCATCACTGGGCTCCTTACTGCTGTCCTCAGAGTGGAGCGCAAGAGCAGCTGTGATTACAGTTTGCAAGAACGTGTCTGCAGCAGACGGATGTGCGTGATGCCCAAGGAAATCCACGACCTAGTGGCCACGTGCTCCTATTTTCCCCATGTTCTTCGTCTCGTTCCCCTCGCTCAGCTTTGAGAAGAGCTGGAGACGGGAGCTGGGAGTCAGGCAAGGAAGTAGCTCTGAATTCCAGGGCCCCGGGCAGAATTTGGGAAAGAAACCCGTTAGTCTGCTGGCCTCAGAATGTGCTAAGGGAGCCTCTTCTAACGCCCACACATGCCCAGCATGGAAAGGGCTGCTTTCTGCACAAACTGTTTAACTAGATTTATTGTTCACTTGAGCTGGGGAGGGGCCCCAAGCCATAGCGTTGGTTGGTAGGTAGGGACAATTAGAAAGGAGGCAGGAGAGATCAAATGTCGGCTTTGCAGAGATGTGACTACTATAAACCCACACCCGTTGAGCTCATGAATTTTTATTCTAACTCATTTTTATGTTTTGAGTGTTTTATTTCATGGGCAGTTGAAGATGAATAAGGCCCCCACGAAGCTGGCTCTGCTAGACGAGGGCTTCTTGCTCTCGGTCTGCTAAGGAGTTCCTTCCAGAGTCCCAGAGGGAACTAGGACGCTGGTTGCTGAATGAATACATGGCTGCTCAGGAGTGAGGCACCTGCTCTGGGGGGCGTAGTGATATGGGGGGGCCAGCTTGCACCTGCTTCGGAGAGCGCTCGGCCAGGGAACTTCGTACTTGCTAGTCTGACGTGTTGCTCTGTGTGCCAGCGAGCACCGCTGGGGGCACACAGCGTACCCGCACTGACCTATAACCAATCCCTGTTCACAGTACGTCAACCCAGCCTTTGAAAGGATGATGGGCTACCACAAAGGCGAGCTGCTGGGGAAAGAGCTCGCTGAGCTGCCCAAAAGTGATAAGAACCGGGCCGACCTTCTCGACACCATCAACACATGCATCAAGAAGGGCAAGGTTGGTGAGACAGATCTGCAAACCCCTCCCAATGCTTTTTTTTTTCTTTCCCTGTGAGCCCCATGTCATGTCCTTAAGATTAGCTGCTTTCCCAACATGATCATTAAGTGAAAGATCTCTTCTGTTTGCAAAATGAGTGACTTGTTGGGTTAATTTTGGATACCAGACGAATGTGGTCCTCACGATGCTATAGCATCTGCTGAATTTGCATCAGGAGAGTTTACCCTTGGGGTGAATATATCCCACCCATCATCGCGGCAGCGTCATTCCTGTCTCTGGACAGGGCTCCCCCCACACAGCTGTCGTGTTGTTAGTGTGTCCAGTGTTGGGGGGACTCAAAGTATGTAAAACCAGGATTTACATGTGGGCCCAGTTCTTGGTCAGTTTTCCCTTTTCTGTTCTCTTTCCTCATCACAGCTGGGTAGAGACCGACACCTCGCGTCTCCCCGTCATGTCAGTGTGTCCAGAAGCTGAAGACAGGGCTGTGAGTGCCATAGGCACCTTGCCTCAAGCCCTCCCCTCCAGCAGGAAGTCCCTGTGCATTTTCTTCTAGGCATTCAGAATGCTTGCTCATAGGATTTCCTTCATCTTGTTTTCTCTGATAGGAAGTAGTTAGATAAGCACTGTATTCTTTTAATTAGGGACCACTTTTTAGGAATAAAATAAGTTTGGGTTTATATGACAGGCAACATCAATTTTGTAACCCTAGGGGCAGCAAGCCTGAAATGGAATCAGGACGTTATCAAGTACTCTTAAAAAAAAAAAAAATTGCTAGGAGAGTACTCCCATGCACCTGGTGACCCCATACGCACACCAGTTAGCCACTCTTGGGACAGAGGGAGCAAGAAGAGGCTGTAGAGAAAATCTCCAGAAATGGTGGAGGTACCACTGGATCCCCCTTGAGGGCACCAGGCTCTTTGTCCCAGCTGGTTCCCTGAGGTCCAGAGGCAGCAAGAATGTTCATACTCCCCTTTGCTTGATCCATGGAAACTGCCAGGAGCCACACTGATGCCAGAGAAGTCTCGGTAGGATGCTCCGTAGGAGAGTAGGAAGAGGACAGGTTTCAAGGAGAATTAGGAGACAATTTAGAACCACGTTCTCCACTTCCTTAATGTGGGCAAATTACTTAGACTCTCTGAGCCTTGGCTTACCCCTTCTATAAAGCAAGGATAATAATATCAAGCTCAGAGATTGCTGTGAAGATTTTAAGGAAGACATTTTAAGAATCCCTTGACGTGGGGCCCCTACACCCACAGGGCTGAGAGGGGCAACTCCGCCCACTCCTCAACTGTCCTTGGACCCTGGAAGGCCAGCCTGGAGGCGGACACGTTGGTCTTTGGGGTCTTCATGCGTGACCGCAAGTCTTAGGTGGTAAGCATCACAATGGGTACAATGATGAGCAGTGTTTAGTGGAATGGTATTGCTCAGCTTGGCAAGAGTGTCTGGAGAGGCAGCCATAAGCTTTGATGGAAGGATTTTAAGAGCTCTTTTTGTCTACGTAGGAGTGGCAGGGGGTTTACTATGCCAGACGGAAATCCGGGGACAGCATCCAACAGCACGTGAAGATCACCCCGGTGATTGGCCAAGGAGGGTGAGCGTGAACTTCTTGATCTCGTTTAGTTGAAGGGCTCATGTGGGCGTTGGGTCTGCATATCGAAATGCCAATGTAAGCGTTAGACCCCCAAATACGGTGGATGTACTGTGCATAGAATATACTGTGGAGAATTCCACGTGGCTGGCAACAGCCCCCAATGTGGCTTGCCCTCCCCCTCCCTGCTCCTGTTGATGGGCTTTACAAAGCATCTCCCCAGTTGCCCACCTTCACCTGATCATCTGTGGTTCCCTTCTCCTGACTACCCTCTGAAGGAGCTGTGTCTAGGCCTTCCCCTGTCGTAACAACAACAAAACAACAGGGCTCGCTGGCCTCTGCCCTGTCCTGGGAGCCAGCCTTCTCTCCTTGAGGCACTGGCTCTGTAGTGGTTCTCTCCGGGCTGGCTCTGGGCCAAGAGAGCCTTGGAGGTCATGGTTTCATAGAGAAAGGTGTGTTTGACCAGAAGCTGAGGTGATCTGTTTTCATTTAACCTCAGATTATCAGAGAAGACTATTCAAGAAGGTAAATATGTGATTTCTTTTCCTTCTCCCAGTTAAATTTTGTGAGAGGGTTTACAAAGCCAGGCAGGATCCCCAAACAGTGTATCACAGACGAGCCTTTGGTAAACTGGCTTGAAGGTCGACACTAGCTTCACAGCACAGTTTACGAGGGACACATGCTGTCTTGTGATGTTTTGGAAGAAGAGGTATGAGTTGTCAGCCTAGTAACCGGAAGTGGAAAGTCCTGCCTGTGACTCTTAGGACTACCTGAGTTCCTTCCAAATTTTGGGTGGTTAGAAAACAAAACATTCTGTAAAGTGAGCAAAATACCTGTATGTCATTCCCTCTCCAATTTTCCTTGTGTGGTAAGTTTTGAAATTGTTACCCCTCAGTTCAGAGACCACTGTCTTGTATTTCCTGCCATTTAGCTTCCCTCAGGGTGGTGGGCCCCTGGCAGGCCTGACAAGGGTCATGAGCACAGAGAGCAGCCTCCCGGGCCCCCTTGGCATGGCCATTTCCACCAGCCGTCCGGCTCAGAGGCCATGATGACTGTCACACATTATCATCATCCTTCGACCGTCTTCTCAGAAAACTTGAGCTAAGATGGACTGTGTGTGTGTGACCAGAATTCTTAGGTAATGAAGGCAGAGGAGACATTATTGCTTGGTAATTTCTGTCAGAATGAACTTTTCTGATCTGATTTTACAGATAAGAGAGAAGTTCCTTTGTCTAGACACAGTGTTATTTCCCCCCCCCCACTTGTGGGCAGTGTACTATCAGAGGAAATTCTTACTAAAAGTAGGTAAATTTGACCTCTTCCTGTTTAGTGAAGCTCGTTACAGAATAAACGGTATTTTCTATGCTCTCTTCAGGGTCTTCTAGAGAAAGTTGATTCAAAGGAAGAGAAACAGAGAGGAGACTCTTTGCTATAAAATCTCACATAGCCCTCTAGAATTCCTGGTTCCACTGTCAGTAGAAAAATCTACCTTGAACTGATTTTTGTGCCAGGCGGAGGCAGCTATAGTCTCTTTCTGGTCTCCCTCGTGGTCATGAGAAAGACTGTAGGTCGTTCTGGGATTCCATCCATAACCTTGAATTAAGACGAGTTTTCTCTGCCTGAAAAATGCCATCATTGCGATGACTGTGCTGTGAAAGAATATGGAATATTAATGTAAAAACAGCGGCCATGTAATTTGGTTATTGTCCCAATGAGTCTTCTGCTTTTTACATCAGCTGTAAAAGTATTAGTGTCAGTGGAATTAAAACCAATTTTGTCTGGAGTAGCATTTCATGCCATCACTGAAGATACCTGGGAGACGGTTTCAGGAGTCTGTTGCAAGACCAAGGACCCATTAGGAAAGTGCTTCTGAGCCAAGTGTGGCTAAAAGGGAAGCCCAAGTTTCCAAAGGCATGTGTGGCCTACGCGTGAAAAATGGGCTTTCCATAGACTGCGTTTTGTTTGAAATTTAAATCTGCCCTAGAATGCACCCTGGGATTTTGCTTTAAGAAATTCTGTTGATGTTTTCATTTGCTGGTTTGTTGAATCATCTCCTATCTGCCTCACTAATAACTGATCATTTATGTTATTAGGAAAATTAGGCATTTTGTCTCCCTCAAGAAACTGTGTTGTACCACTGACAATAATAAGCAGGTACGGTATTCCGTTTCCTTCCTTCGCCTTGTCACCTTGACCATGCGTTACGTTTCTCACCACTGTTCTCTGCCTGTCTTTCTCCGTAGCTTCCTGTAGTTGCCCATTTAGGAGGGTTATGGCAAAATTAGGCTCCTTTAACAAATAGTTAAAAAAAAAATTTGCTGCAAGCTTCTGCTGCTTTATTAGAAAGGCACGTCAGTTACGATTTAGCTCGTGGCCGTGCAACTGAAGACTAATGTATTTGATGAGAGCAGAAAATTCTTCTTCCAAATAAAAACTGTTCTATTTTTTCTGTCTTAATTTCTTAAACGAATGAAAAGCATATATGTGTTTGAGCATTTCACTCCTACAAATTCCTATCAAAAACAATTGTTCCAAGTTAGTAAAAATTAGTGCTCTGAGCACTATTGGTTTTTACCATTACATCATGTAGGACAAGACATTAGAATCTTGTTTTTGGGAGTAACAATTTTAGTTGCTATGTTGCTATGTTGAAGAACTTTTGAGGATAGTTTTATCATAGAGAGCAATGCTGATACTCCTATATTTTCCTTTTTCATTATGCTTTTGATACTGGATTGTGTGTATTTGCATCATGCTTTAAAATTTATTGGTTAAAAAGTTCTGAGGTAATGTAATTATCAGTGATCTATGTGTGAAAACACTAAATGTAGCTTTTGACGTTTATGGAGGTTTTAAAAGAGATAATATCTTCAAAGGATGGGAAGGTTTTGGGGGCATAAAACATTTTAGGGAAGCATGTCAGGGAGCTGGAGAGTGTGGGGTCAGATGGTGGAGGCTGACCAGGCAAGGAGAGGAACTGCCGGGTGATAGGACCGTGGACGCCTGGGCTCACCCCCCTTGAGTACACCGCTTCCGGAGGGGAGGCGGGCCTGGGTGCTGTGACCCTGTGCAGGATTTTCAGCTGGTATCTCAGTCCATCAAAGGTACCCGTGCCTCATACTTTTTTTTTTTTAAATAATGATTTGATACTTGTATATATTGCAAAATGATCACTATGATAAGTCAAGTAAACATGCATCACCAGACATAATTACAACATTTTTTCTTGTGATGAGATCTTCTTTTGAGACCTGTTCTCTTAGCAACTTTCAAATTTACATTACAGTGTTAAGGATAGTCACTATGTTGTACATTATATCCCCATGACTTATTTTATAAGTGGAAGTCTGTACTTTTGACCCCCTTCACCCATTTCACCCCGCACCCTTCTGCCCCCACCCTGCCTCTTGCAACCAACCTGTTCTCTGTATCTATATGATCGGTTTTTTGTTTTTGTTTTTGATTCTACATGTAAGTGATACCGTGTAGTATTTGTCTTTCTTCATCTAATTTCACTTAGCATAGTGACCTCAAGGTCCATCCATGTTGTTGCAAATAGCAAGATTTCCTTCTTTCTGGTGGCTGAGTAATACTCCATTGTGTATATTTTCCACATGTTCTTTGTCCATCCATCCATCAATGGACAGTCAGGTTGTTTCTGTGTCTTGGCTGTTGCAAACCCATGCTGCCATGATCCTAGGAATGCAACTATCTTCCTGGAGTTAGTGTTTTCCTTTCCTTCGGATAAATGTCCAGGAGTAAATTACTAGAACATACAGTAGTTCCATTTTTAATTTTTTTGAGGAATTTCCATAGTGGCTGTGCCAGGATACATTCCCACCAACAGTGCATGAGGGTTCCCTCTTCTCCACATCTTAGCCGACACTTGTCATTTCATATCTTTTTGATACTCGCCATTCTAACAGAGGTGAGTTGATAACTCATTGTGTTACTGATTTGCATTGTCCTGATGACTAGTGATGTTGAGCATTTTTGCATGTACTTGTAGGCCATCTTTATGTCTTCTTTGAAAAAATGTCTATTCAGATCTTCTACCAATTTTTAAGTCGGATTTTTTTGTTTGTTTGTTTCACCATTGGGTTGCAGGAGTTCTTTATATATTTCGGTTGTTAGCCCCTAATGTGATATGATTTGCAAGTATTTTCTCCCATCTGGTACGTTGCCTTTTTATTTTGTTGACAGAAGCCTTTATTTTGCTGTGCAGAAGCTTTTTAGTTTGATGGTAGACTCAATTATTTTTCTTTTGTTGCATTTGCTTTTGGTGTCATACCCAAAGAATCATAGCCAAGATTGATGTCAAGGAGCTTAGTCCCCGTGTTTTCCTCTAGGAGTTTTATTGTTTCAGATATTATATATGTTCAAATATTTCATCCATTTTGAGTGGATTTTTCCATATGGTCTAAGATAATGGCCCAGTTTCATTCTTTTGCATGTGGCTGTTAAGTTTTCCCAGTACCATTTATTGAACAGACTATACCTTCCCCATTGTATATTGTTGGCTTGTCATAAATTATTTGACCACATATATGTGGGTTTATTTCTGGGCTCTCTATTCGGTTCTGTTGATCTATGTGTCTGTTTTTATGCCAACTCCGCACTGTTGGGAGTACTATAGCTTTGTGATGTAGTTTGAAGTCAGGGAGCATGATGCCTCTGGCTTTGTTCTTCTTTCTCAAGATTGATTTGGCTACTCAAGCAAAATATTCTAGAACAGCAAAGGGAATCGTCCAAGATTTAGTCCAACATAAAATGCTTCTTTCAACACTGAGAATTTCATCGAGGATCAGGAAGCTTTCACTTCTATCATCACATAGAAAGACGCATTCTTGGGGACCTGGGGGAAAGGAAGGGAATTTAGCTTTCATAGAAAAACAAATTCTCCCAGCAGCGAAGTTGACACATTCCAGGAGGAAGGATGAGGTCTACGTGAGAGGTGACGTGGGTGGAGGGGAAGGTGGAGGGCATCCTGGTGGCTCTTGAGAGACAAACTACTGAACCCAAGCAGGGCAAGCCAACCTGTCACAGGCGGTGAAGCGTAGATGCCCCTGGGCTCATTCACACTCAGACCAGAAATGAGCCCAGGGCAGTTCACGTCCAAAATTAAGCACAGCCTTCCCCTACCAACCTAGGCTTGCTCCTCCTCCTTCCTGTCTTTATCAGTCAGTCGGACCGCAGTCTCCTTGTCACCAGTCTCCTTGCAACCACATGTGCCCCAATGCTACCCATCCTTCACGGTCCATCCCAGGGAATGTCAAGCGCCATCCCCCGCCTCAAGCCCGCAGGTACCTTCTTCGCTGTGTATCACCCCCACTGTTACCGTGGCCATTTGTGTGCCTCACTGGCCTCCCTCTCCCGTGGGGCCCCCTGCCTGTGCTTGTCTTGGTGAGGCTGTCCTGCCCGGTGCATAGTCGGTCCTGCCACTGTGGGTTAGCTTGACTGGAATCGAATGTCAAGGTCCTGGCTTCCTGCCACCTCCAAACCCTTCCTGCTTCACAGAGAAAGGAGGCAAACCCTAGTACAGGACTTAGGGATGCAGCATCGCAGGGCCACCTCTTTCTGATGCTCTAAATAGAAATGTCTTTATTGCCGTGAATTAGCTGCTGTTCTGAGAAGAGTGGAAACGTAGAGCTCAGATACCCTGAGCCATTGACGTCACCTAATGGTGCTGCACAGGCCTGGAGAGACACTTAGATTTTCCAATAACAAAGAATTTTTATGTCTCTGGCTAGCCACAGTGTTTTTCCTCCTCATCTAAGGAGGCTGAGGTGAATGGTGATGGGTCTGTGACGGGAAGGGCTCCCCAGAGGGTGGGAGCAGCCTGTCTGAAGGCGGTTCTGGCCGCGCTGCTTTCTGGGGTTTAGCCTTGACGTCAGGATCCGCCCATGGGCTTGCATTTTAACAAGGAATGAGGTTGTAAGCCAGGGTGCTATCTTCGGGTAGTGCCTGTCATCAGAAAACATCCCTTTTCCTGTGTGAACCCTGTAGCTTTTTGCCAAGGGGCTGGGAGTGCTCGGTGAGGTTTGTCGTCTGTAAACACTGTCTTCCACCGCACACACACTTGCTCCCCAAATGTGCCCAGCACAGTCTCTGCCCCAGAAGCCGTGGGGGTCACAGATAAACAAGATAGATTTCTAGAGCATGGTGCAGGGGAGGTAGGAGCCAAGAGCAGGAGAAGCTAGAATAAAGGACCAAAGGAGACTGGCTAGAATTTTTTTAGGTGTCATCTAGGACAAGGGGCAACAAACTGCACCCTGCAGGCTGAATGTGGACTGTTTTGTGTGGAAAGCTCTGTTGGAATACAGCCACACGCTTTGTTCTATCGCTCTTATACTGCAACAGCAGACAAGTTACTGCAGATGCTACGTGGCCCACGAAGCCCAAGATGTCTGCTGTCTGGCCCTTCACAGAAAAAGTCTGCCAACCCCATTTCCAGAGGATAATTTTCTTATTGGACTACCCACTCTGCTAGGCCTGGGACAGTCTCTGGGATCCCAGAAATGGCTCCCTCCATGCGCAAACACATTTCTTGGGGCCCTTTGCCTTCGTGCCACCCGTGCACCCTGGTGCAGAGCCTGTCTCAACCCCTTCATGCGGTAAGACAAGAGGACCTAGTCCTTTAAGGCTTTCGCCTTTTCATGGGGTCTACAACCAAATCCAAATGCATGACTCAAAGTGGAATTTCAGAGATCTGCTACTATGGTCCAGGAGTCAGTCTCGTACAGGGAAAGGAGACTTGCAGATCCCGACTTCACACTTGCTTCTCCTAAGCTGGCCCAGACAAAGCAGCGGGGCCTCCCCACTGGTGTCCCAACAGTGCCCACCCTTAGTGCATCCCCCATTTCCACTTTTTCCTCCAAGCCTTGGCCGTGAGAATACACAGCGCTCCAGAAGCCAGCATGCCAGTGGCTGGTGCAGAGCCCTGACGGAGTATGACGGCCAGCGGGCCAGAGGGCGGCGGTGCGGCTGTCAGTGCTGCGTCCTTAGCGTTGGCTCACTGGGCCCTCTTCTCGTGGATGGATGGCTCCCAGGCCATGGAGAAGCCCCAGAGAGGTGCAGAGCTTGCCTGTCCGGGAAGAGGAAGTCGCTAGTTTTTGTGAAGTTAGGGAGCACAGACACCAATGAACAGCTGCAGAAAGTCCTCCGTGTTGCACTGCGATAGAGCAGGGGAGGGTCGTGAGCAGGCTCCGAGGAGCGTGGTGCTGTCTGGCTAACCAAGGTTCCGAGATAAGGGCCGAGTGAGAACAGAATGAGAGCAGTCGGACCTGCATTTTTCACGGGACTTTCCAGACCCGGGGCGCGCTAGGGGTGGGGAGAAGTACCTGATTTTAAAATTCCACTGACAACCTCTACTTCCTCATTTTAGGGAAGAAAAGTTGTTTCAGCAATGATAAAAGTGGGAAGGACATAATGTCTGAATGAAGAACAGCTATTGAACTTGAATAAGTTTGACTTAATGGATAAACTTGCTTCTTCCATTGCAAACTGATGGGAGCATCGTCAGAGCTTAACATCAGCGTGGAGATGGATGTTTGGGGGTCATTGCTTTATTATTTTTTAAATACTGATTTATTTATGAGAGAGAGGGTAGTGGTGAGGGAGAGAAAAAGCAGACTTTGCGCTTAGTACGCCCAATGTAGGCTTAACGCAGGGCTCCACCTCACAACTCCAACATCATGACCTGAGCTGAAATCAAGAGTTGGTTGCTTAACTGACTGAGCCACGCAGGCACCCCTGGGAGTCATTGCTTTAAAAGCACGTTCACCTATGTAACTTGTTTGAGAACAGTAGGAGCAGAAGTAGGAGCTGAATTTTCTACATTTGCTGTGATGGAAACTTGCTTTGAGCTCAATTTTGGGGGTTCATTTATATTTTGTTTCATAGTCTGCTGTTTAATCTTGAAATTTTTGAAGATTAGGAAAAAAAATAGAACTTTACTACAGTAACAATGCATATGACTAAGCCTGTCAGAAGTACCTAAAACAAGATACAAAGGGTATTGAATAGTAGCAAGTAAGAAAGGAGAAAGAACAGGTCTTCAGTTTGCTAAGACTTCGTGTGGGGAAGGAGGGACTGGGCCCCAAGGAAGGCAAAAACAGTGGGAATTTTAAAGGAATCAGATTAGGCTCAACATTGGAAAGAATTATTAGAATGGACCGGACCCCTATGTAGTTTGTGGGTAGTAAGTTCATCACTAAGGGAGGTATTCAAATAGTATATTGAGGACTCAGTAGGAAAAGCTGTCTGGGGAGGTCACTGACTGGCCAGACGTCAGTCTAGATCAGTGGTTCTCCAAGTGTGGTTCCCTGGAGCAGCAGCAGCCCTGGGAATTTGTTAGAAGTGCGAAGTCAGACCTAGAGAATCAAAGCTGCAACACAGGGCCTGGGCAGTCTGTTTTAACAAGCCCTCCACGTGATGCTGACTCACTCTGAGGTTGCAGAGCTACCGGACAAGACGAATGGCTGCCAGGCTCTGGTACTGTGAGCTCGGATCACTGGTTCATGGACAGGGTCTGTTCTGGGTTAAAGCTACTCAGAAAAGATTTTTTTCACTTCTGGCCATCCAGCCCTCCCCTCCTGAGTACGGGGACCCTGACCCACACTGCTCAGGACGTTGGCTTGCAGAGGACCCTGTATTTTCCTGATTTCTGGACTTGTCCTCTAGGTATGGCAGAACAGGGTCCTTAATACTGAGACCATCTCATAGCTCATGGTATTCTTTACAAAACAGAAGTGGCCGCCGCAGGGAACCAGGGGAGACAGGCATACCAAATCACAGGATGGGTTCTGCTCATTGCTAATCCCTAGTGATAAAAATGTTTAAATTTGTCCTAAATGCCCAATATTTGATATACATCACATGTTTTTAATGGCATCAACTGTTGGCAGCTTCCTTGTCCTTCAGGACTCAACCCAGCTTCTCCTCCAAGAAAGCTTCCAGAACCTGCCAGCCGTGTCTCGCCCGTACCTGCCATGAGGTGATGGGGAGGCTTGTCTTCTGCATCACCCATTGGACTGTTAATCTTAGGCTGCCTTGGATCAGTTCTCACCTTGGGGCAGGGACGCCACCATGTGTGCCCTGTAGACATCCAGAAATTATTTTGAAAACTGATTTTTACTCCCTAACACAGCAACCTTTGGAAAGCCTAGGAAATGGAAGAGGAAGCTTCTGTCTAGCCCCGAATTAGTATTATGCGTAGAGTGTCGATCTCTCGGGAGCTAATAAGTCTCATGCGCCGTTAACTATTTTCCATGTTTTTCCAAGGCACACGTCCAAGGTTGACTTCTTAAAGGGAAGTTGGAGAAAAAGGGAAATGCAGTTGGAAACATGACCTCAGTAATCCCTGGAAGCGCCTGTTCACCTTTGGAAATGTTTTTTGTGCCATCAGCGTGTTAGCATGATGCTGAGTTTGTGCACGGGGACGTGACTCAGTAGATGCTCCAAATATTTGTCGATGTATTTGCTAAAGCCGCTAAGTAAACATAATTTTTCCGGTTAGCTTTAGTACATATTTACATGAAGCTATTTAAAGAAAGGCCTCTGATGTTGCAAAACCACAATTTTTCCTGAGAACTAAGTTGGAACTGCCAAACCCTGAGCAGACCTGAATGGAGTACCTGCTGCGTGTCTGAGGGCACGGAGCCTCAGTAGGTGGTCCCAGCAGGGAACAAGGACAGGCAGGGACACTGAGGATGCAGCGATGGGCTTACATGTGCGGGGAAGTCTTGGGTCAGAGGAGAGGAGACACACAGCTTCGTGGCTGGCATAGCGGGTGGCTGCCGTGGCCAATCACGACAGGCTTCGGGAAGGGCCGCTGGGGTCTGAAACTGAGAGGGAGTTACCTGGCTGCTGAGGGGGAGGGTGAACCCGGAATGTTCTGGACGTGCACACCTACAATGAGCACTGTGGGGGAGCAGGTAGATACAGGTGCCCTCACCCTGTCAGAGCAGCTTGGCCCTGTGTGGTCCACAGGACCCCGGACCCGGGGCTGTCCGCTGTGCACGGTGATGGGGTTCCATAGCATTGTCCTCTCTGCCACCACAGAGGTGTTCAGCCGCTCCAGGGGGAAGTGTCAGCTTGCAGAAAAACCAGTTTGACTGAAGAAAGATAGGTTTGGTAACGGCAGTAAACAGGCATAGACACATTTAAGACCACTAGGATTTAAAGAGATACTATGTTGGCCTTTGAGGAGAAGGAATTTTTTTTCTCCTAAATTTAACTGAAATTCTAAAGGCTGCATTTTTATTGATTTGTCATTCAGGCTGTTGGAAGATTCTGCTCACTGTGCAGACTTAGACTAATGGAGCCCAAGAGACTTTCACGTTATCTTAGACCTGATTGTTAAAAGTTGTATTTACTTACCATTTTTTATGCCATTTATGGATATTAGCACTATCTGGAAATTTTTTGTTTTCTGAGGCAACAGCTGGTGACTGACTCCTCAGAAGGAATTCACTTCACATTGAGAAGGTCTCAGTTCTGGGCAGGCTGGGCCTAAGCCGAGCATTCACTCGTCCATGGAGTGGGCATCAGTTGCCCCCAGGCACTGTGGTCCAGTGGAAGTCACAAGGCCGGGCGAGGCTGAGGTAACAGGTGTCTCCCCACGTCCGCTTCCACTGAAATCCTTGGGTGGCTAATGGGACCCCGGCACCCAGTCAGTCACCCTCACCCTAAACCTGGGAACCCCCTTCAGCACACTTCCTTTTTTGCGTCCCCCGCATCCAGAAGCCACTTAGTCTGAAGAGTGTGTCCTCCTCACAGCTCTGGACTCCATGGCCTTCTTTTCATCCCACTGTGCATTCTGGTTGTCTTGCTCCAGCTTCCTGTCTGCTGTCTGCCGCCATTGAGGGGTGTCCTGGCACCAGCTCATCCAGGCTCAGTAGGGCTGATGGTTTATTTTCTGTGTGAGCAAGTTGTTAAACCACCCATTATTAAACACTTAAACTATGGAAACATGCAGTCCATTTTTTCAAAACTAAGTTCTCAAAAGCCATCACTTACTTCCTGAGTGTGTTACGACATTGTACTATTACCTATGCTTGTGAGGACATCAACGTTTGTTTCCTCTGTGGGACAGAAATACCACAGGAAGCTGAGCTGCCACGGTCAACGACAAGTCGTGTTGGTAGCTTCCAGCAGCCAGGCTGGGGGTATGTTTAGACCAGGGAAATTGGCAAACACTACAAATCAGGACTTTTTTTGTGTGTTTAGATAAAACCTGCTTGGTTTATTAGAAGTGCTCCTTTTAATGCCATTACAGTGAAGACAATGAATGGGAACCCCCCTCGCTCTCCAAGCAATGTTTATGTATGTGTATGTTAGCTATTCATGTCTACAAAAATTCTTTCTGTAACAACAGGAACCCATTCTGAACAGAGAAACTCATAGGGAAATAGGATCAGGAAAGCCATGTTGGAGTGGACAAAACCCAAAAACTTTTAATCGATATTTGTGGCTTTTTTTTTTTTTTAAAGATTTTATTTATTTACTCGACAGAGACAGAAACAGCCAGCGAGAGAGGGAGGGAACACAAGCAGGGGGAGTGGGAGAGGAAGAAGCAGGCTCACAGCGGAGGAGCCCGATGTGGGGCTTGACCCCACAACGCCGGGATCACGCCCCGAGCCGAAGGCAGACGCCCAACCGCTGTGCCACCCAGGTGCCCCAATATTTGTGGCTTAATCTAGATCACAGTACATCTGTATTGGTTGAGTTTGTTTTGTTTCATTGAGGTAGAATTGACACATAACGTTGTATAGTTTTAGGTGTGCAGCATAATGATTTGACACATGCATGAATCGCAAAACGATCTCCACGGTAAATTTAGTTAACATCCCTCACCACACAGTTAAAATAGTTTTTCTTACGAGAATACTTAAAATCTACTCTCTCAGTAACTTTCAAATATGCAATACGCTATTATTATAGTCACCGTGCCACACATTACATTCCCGGGGCTTATTTATCTTATGACGGAACTTTGTATCTTTTGACCACCTTCACCCAGTTTACCCACTCCCTGCTGCTAGCAGCCACCAGTCTGTTCTCTGTATCTATGAGATAGGGGTTTGGTTTGTGGATTCCACATATTCCACATGAGATAATATGGTGATACGGAGTTTTTCTTTCTCTCTCTAGCTTATGTCATGTGCCATACTGTCTCAAGGTCCATACGTGTTGTTGCAAATGGCAAGATTTCTTTCTTTTACTCAATTGTATACATATTTCCCATTTTCTTTATCCATTCATCACTTGATGGACACATAGATTTTTTACATTATATTGGCTATTGGAAATAATGCTGTAGTGAACAGGGGGTACATATATTTTGTCAGAGAGTGATTTCATTTCCTTCTAATAAAAACCCAGAAGTGGAATTGCTGGACCATATGGTAGTTCTATTTTTAATCTTTTGAGTAATCTCCACACTGTTTTCCATAGTGGCTAAACCCATTTACATTTCCAACAGCATAAAAGTGTTCCTTTTCTCCACATCCTCTCAAATTTCTTCTAATTTTTTGTCTTTTCGGTAATTACACTTCTCACAGGTGTGAGTTCATATCTCACAGTGGCTTTGATTTATGTTTCTCTGAGGAATGGTGATGTTGAGCATCTTTTCATGTACCTGTCGGCCATCTGTATGTCATGCTTAGAAAGATGTCTGTCCAGATCTTCTGTCCATTTATTTTTTTTTAAAGATTTTATTTATTCATTCGACAGAGAGACAGCGAGAGAGGGAACACAAGCAGGGGGAGTAGGAGAGGAAGAAGCAGGCTCATACCAGAGGAGCCTGATGTGGGGCTCAATCCCATAACTCTGGGATCACGCCCTGAGCCGAAGGCAGACGCTTAACCGCTGTGCCACCCAGGCGCCCCTGTCCATTTAAAAATCAGATCGTTTGCTATTGAGTTGTATGAGTTTGTTATATGTTCTTACATGTTAGCCCCTTATCAGATATGTGACTTGGAAATACTCGGTAGATTGACTCGTCATTCTGTTCATGGTTTCCTTTGCTGTGGAGAAAATTTTTAGTTTGCTGTAGTCCCAGTTGTTTGTTTTTCTGTTGTTGCCTTTGCTTTTGGTATCGCATCCAAAACACCATCATCCAGACAGATGTCAAGATCCTGATGTTCTGTTTTTTCTTCTAGGAGTTTTATGGTTTCAGATCTTGTAATTAAGTCTTTAATCCATTTTCTGTTGATTTTTGTTTATAGTCTGAGATGGTGATCCAGTTTCATTCTTCTGCGTGTGGCTGTCCGGTATTCACAGACCGTTCATTGAAGAGACTGTCCTTTCCTCATTATATATTCTTGGTTCCTTTGCCATACATTAATTGACTATATATTTGTGAGTTTATTTCTGGGCTCTCTATTCTGTTCCATTGATCTGTGTATTTATTTTAATGCCAGTAATATACTGGCTTGAATACTATAGCTTTGCAATACACTTTGAAATCGGGGAGTATGATGACTCCTGCTTTGTTCTTTCTCAAGATTGCTTTGACTCTTCGGGGTCCTTTGCGCTTTAATATAAATATTAGGATGGTTCTATTCTGTGAAATTACCATTGGAATATGACAAGAATTGCATTGAATCTGTAGACTGCTTTGGGTAGTATGGACATTGTAATGGTGTTAATTTTTCCAGTCCATGAGCAGGAAACATCTTCCCAAATATTTGTGTCTTTCTCAGTTTCTTTCATTAGTGTCTTACCTTTTACAGTTTTCAGATTAAAGGTCTTCCACCTCCTTGGTTAAATTTTCTTTTAAATGAAAGAGGAGCTTTATTAAGGTCTCAGGGCCTTGGGCTCAGCCAGAGGCCACCCTGTGGGCAAAGGAAGAGCTGGTGGAGGGGCCATATTTGACCATCTTTTGGGGGCACAGATTGTTAGTGTAGCCACACTTCTCGCAGCAGGTGACAGCACAGAGGTGCAGGTGAGCAAAATATTTGCAGCAGATCATCTTCTCTTAGTCCTATTTCTTTTTTTTATTTATTTTATTTTATTATTTTTTAATGTTTTTTTTTATTATATTATGTTAGTCACCATACAGTACATCCCTGGTTTCTGATGTAAAGTTCAATGATTCATTAGTTGCGTATAACACCCAGTGCACCATGCAATACGTGCCCTCCTTACTACCCATCACCAGTCTATCCCATTCCCCCACCCCCCTCCCCTCTGAAGCCCTCAGTTTGTTTCTCAGAGTCCATAGTCTCTCAGGCTTCATTCCCCCTTCTGATTACCCCCCTTTCTTTATCCCTTTCTTCCCCTACTGATCATCCTAGTTCTTATGTTCCATAGATGAGAGAAATCATATGATAATTGTCTTTCTCTGCTTGACTTATTTCACTTAACATTATCTCCTCCAGTGCCGTTCATGTTGCAGCAAATGTTGAGAACTCGTTCTTTCTGATAGCT